>NC_068438.1:16959206-17259206 GCF_023373465.1 Oncorhynchus keta | reverse complement strand
AACACACACGGTTTCCCAGTCACACCTATAGGGGAGGGGGGTGTAGTGTCACTAACACACACGGTTTCCCAGTCACACCTATAGGGGGGGGGGTGTAGTGTCACTAACACACACGGTTTCCCAGTCACACCTACAGGGGGGGGGGGGTGTAGTGTCACTAACACACACGGTTTCCCAGTCACACCTATAGGGGAGGGGGGTGTAGTGTCACTAACACACACGGTTTCCCAGTCACACCTATAGGGAGGGGGTGTAGTGTCACTAACACACGGTTTCCCAGTCACACCTATAGGGAGGGGGTGTAGTGTCACTAACACACACGGTTTCCCAGTCACACCTATAGGGGGAGGGGGTGTAGTGTCACTAACACACATGGTTTCCCAGTCACACCTATAGGGAGGGGGTGTAGTGTCACTAACACACATGGTTTCCCAGTCACACCTATAGGGGGGGTGTAGTGTCACTAACACACACGGTTTCCCAGTCACACCTATAGGGGGGGTGTAGTGTCACTAACACACATGGTTTCCCAGTCACACCTATAGGGGAGGGGGTGTAGTGTCACTAACACACATGGTTTCCCAGTCACACCTATAGGGGGGGGTGTAGTGTCACTAACACACATGGTTTCCCAGTCACACCTATAGGGGAGGGGGTGTAGTGTCACTAACACACACGGTTTCCCAGTCACACCTATAGGGGAGGGGTGTAGTGTCACTAACACACACGGTTTCCCAGTCACACCTATAGGGGGGGGGGTGTAGTGTCACTAACACACACGGTTTCCCAGTCACACCTATAGGGAGGGGTGTAGTGTCACTAACACACATGGTTTCCCAGTCACACCTATAGGGGGGGGTGTAGTGTCACTAACACACACGGTTTCCCAGTCACACCTATAGGGGAGGGGGGTGTAGTGTCACTAACACACACGGTTTCCCAGTCACACCTATAGGGGGAGGGGGGTGTAGTGTCACTAACACACACGGTTTCCCAGTCACACCTACAGGGGAGGGGGGTGTAGTGTCACTAACACACACGGTTTCCCAGTCACACCTATAGGGGAGGGGGTGTAGTGTCACTAACACACACGGTTTCCCAGTCACACCTACAGGGGAGGGGGTGTAGTGTCACTAACACACACGGTTTCCCAGTCACACCTACACACACACGGTTTCCCAGTCACACCTACAGGGAGGGGGGTGTAGTGTCACTAACACACATGGTTTCCCAGTCACACCTATAGGGGGTTTCCCAGTCACACCTATAGGGAGGGGTGTAGTGTCACTAACACACACGGTTTCCCAGTCACACCTACAGGGGAGGGGGTGTAGTGTCACTAACACACACGGTTTCCCAGTCACACCTATAGGGGAGGGGGGTAGTGTCAGTGTCACTAACACACACATGGTTTCCCAGTCACACCTATAGGGGGAGGGGGTGTAGTGTCACTAACACACACGGTTTCCCAGTCACACCTATAGGGGGAGGGGGTGTAGTGTCACTAACACACATGGTTTCCCAGTCACACCTATAGGGGGAGGGGGGGGGGGGGGGGTGTAGTGTCACTAACACACATGGTTTCCCAGTCACACCTATAGGGGGGGGGGTGTAGTGTCACTAACACACACGGTTTCCCAGTCACACCTATAGGGGGTGTAGTGTCACTAACACACATGGTTTCCCAGTCACACCTATAGGGAGGGGGGTGTAGTGTCACTAACACACATGGTCTCCCAGTCACACCTATAGGGGGAGGGGGGTGTAGTGTCACTAACACACATGGTTTCCCAGTCACACCTATAGGGGGGGGTGTAGTGTCACTAACACACATGGTTTCCCAGTCACACCTATAGGGGGGTGTAGTGTCACTAACACACATGGTTTCCCAGTCACACCTATAGGGGGAGGGGGGTGTAGTGTTACTAACACACATGGTTTCCCAGTCACACCTATAGGGGGGGGGGTGTAGTGTCACTAACACACACAGTCACACCTATAGGGGGAGGGGGTGGGTGTTTTTTCCCAGTCACACCTATAGGGGAGGGGGGTGTAGTGCCACTAACACACACGGTTTCCCAGTCACACCTACAGGGGAGGGGGGTGTAGTGCCACTAACACACACGGTTTCCCAGTCACACCTATAGGGGGAGGGGGGGGGTGTAGTGCCACTAACACACACGGTTTCCCAGTCACACCTATAGGGGGAGGGGGGGGTGTAGTGTCACTAACACACACGGTTTCCCAGTCACACCTACAGGGGAGGGGGGTGTAGTGCCACTAACACACACGGTTTCCCAGTCACACCTACAGGGGAGGGGGGTGTAGTGTCACTAACACACACGGTTTCCCAGTCACACCTACAGGGGAGGGGGGTGTAGTGCCACTAACACACACGGTTTCCCAGTCACACCTACAGGGGAGGGGGTGTAGTGTCACTAACACACACAGTTTCCCAGTCACACCTACAGGGGGAGGGGGTGTAGTGTCACTAACACACACGGTTTCCCAGTCACACCTACAGGGGGAGGGGGGTGTAGTGTCACTAACACACACGGTTTCCCAGTCACACCTACAGGGGAGGGGGGTGTAGTGTCACTAACACACACGGTTTCCCAGTCACACCTACAGGGGAGGGGGGTGTACTAACACACACGGTTTCCCAGTCACACCTACACTAACACACACGGTTTCCCAGTCACACCTACAGGGGAGGGGGGTGTAGTGTCACTAACACACACGGTTTCCCAGTCACACCTACAGGGGAGGGGGGGTGTAGTGTCACTAACACACACGGTTTCCCAGTCACACCTACAGGGGAGGGGGGTGTAGTGTCACTAACACACACGGTTTCCCAGTCACACCTATAGGGGGGGGGGTGTAGTGTCACTAACACACACGGTTTCCCAGTCACACCTACAGGGGAGGGGGGTAGTGTCACTAACACACACGGTTTCCCAGTCACACCTACAGGGGAGGGGGTGTAGTGTCACTAACACACACGGTTTCCCAGTCACACCTACAGGGGAGGGGGGGTAGTGTCACTAACACACACGGTTTCCCAGTCACACCTACAGGGGAGGGGGGTGTAGTGTCACTAACACACACGGTTTCCCAGTCACACCTACAGGGGAGGGGGGTGTAGTGTCACTAACACACACGGTTTCCCAGTCACACCTACAGGGGAGGGGGGTGTAGTGTCACTAACACACACGGTTTCCCAGTCACACCTACAGGGGGGGGGGTGTAGTGCCACTAACACACACGGTTTCCCAGTCACACCTACAGGGGGAGGGGGTGTAGTGTCACTAACACACACGGTTTCCCAGTCACACCTACAGGGGAGGGGGTGTAGTGTCACTAACACACACGGTTTCCCAGTCACACCTACAGGGGAGGGGGGTGTAGTGTCACTAACACACACGGTTTCCCAGTCACACCTACAGGGGGAGGGGGGTGTAGTGTCACTAACACACACGGTTTCCCAGTCACACCTACAGGGGAGGGGGGTGTAGTGTCACTAACACACACGGTTTCCCAGTCACACCTACAGGGGAGGGGGGGTGTAGTGTCACTAACACACACGGTTTCCCAGTCACACCTACAGGGGAGGGGGTGTAGTGTCACTAACACACACGGTTTCCCAGTCACACCTACAGGGGAGGGGGGTGTAGTGTCACTAACACACACGGTTTCCCAGTCACACCTACAGGGGAGGGGGTGTAGTGTCACTAACACACACGGTTTCCCAGTCACACCTACAGGGGAGGGGGGTGTAGTGTCACTAACACACACGGTTTCCCAGTCACACCTATAGGGGAGGGGTGTAGTGCCACTAACACACACGGGGGGGAGGGGGTGTAGTGTCACTAACACACACGGTTTCCCAGTCACACCTATAGGGGAGGGGGGTGTAGTGTCACTAACACACACGGTTTCCCAGTCACACCTACAGGGGAGGGGGGTGTAGTGTCACTAACACACACGGTTTCCCAGTCACACCTACAGGGGAGGGGGGGTGTAGTGTCACTAACACACACGGTTTCCCAGTCACACCTACAGGGGAGGGGGGGGGTAGTGTCACTAACACACACGGTTTCCCAGTCACACCTACAGGGGAGGGGGGTGTAGTGTCACTAACACACACGGTTTCCCAGTCACACCTACAGGGGGGGGGGTGTAGGGGTTTCCCAGTCACACCTACAGGGGAGGGGGGTGTAGTGTCACTAACACACACGGTTTCCCAGTCACACCTACAGGGGGGGGAGGGGGTGTAGTGTCACTAACACACACGGTTTCCCAGTCACACCTACAGGGGAGGGGGGTGTAGTGTCACTAACACACACGGTTTCCCAGTCACACCTACAGGGGGAGGGGGTGCAGTGTCACTAACACACACGGTTTCCCAGTCACACCTACAGGGGAGGGGGGTGTAGTGTCACTAACACACACGGTTTCCCAGTCACACCTACAGTGGGAGGGGGTGTAGTGTCACTAACACACACGGTTCCCAGTCACACCTACAGGGGAGGGGGGTGTAGTGTCACTAACACACACGGTTTCCCAGTCACACCTACAGTGGGAGGGGGGTGTAGTGTCACTAACACACACGGTTTCCCAGTCACACCTACAGGGGGAGGTCACTAACACACACGGTTTCCCAGGGGGGAGGGGGGTGTAGTGTCACTAACACACACGGTTTCCCAGTCACACCTACAGGGGAGGGGGGTGTAGTGTCACTAACACACACGGTTTCCCAGTCACACCTACAGGGGAGGGGGGTGTAGTGTCACTAACACACACGGTTTCCCAGTCACACCTACAGGGGAGGGGGGTGTAGTGTCACTAACACACACGGTTTCCCAGTCACACCTACAGGGGAGGGGGGTGTAGTGTCACTAACACACACGGTTTCCCAGTCACACCTACAGGGGAGGGGGGTGTAGTGTCACTAACACACACGGTTTCCCAGTCACACCTACAGGGGGAGGGGGTGTAGTGTCACTAACACACACGGTTTCCCAGTCACACCTACAGGGGGAGGGGGGGGGGGTGTAGTGTCACTAACACACACGGTTTCCCAGTCACACCTGTAGAGTGAGAAGCATCAGGAACATAGACATGCGAAGTGGTAAATCAAGGTTACTCACTGTAGTAAAGTCATTCCCTTAAGCCACTCCTCCTTAGTGAAAAATCCCATATTTGGAGCTTCTAGTTTCCAGGCAATAACTAACATAATTATCTGAAAAAGAAAAAGATGGGGAGGGAGAGAACATACATCATAATTATCAATGATGGATGGATGAAGAGAAAAGACGAGGAAGACTAACATTTTCTGGTTCCACTCCAATGTCTTCACAGAACTTCTCCATCCCCTCTGGACCCAACACCTCATCTGGACCTGGTACACAGGAAGCAGGCACAAAAACACACACAAAATGGTATAAATGACTCAATACTTAGTGACCAATAATCAGCTTCAGAGTTCCTTGCAATTTAAAAAGAGTTCTGAGTGTGTAGCCAAGTTAATAGGCCATCTTATTGTTCTATCTATGATCATCATGACATACAGTGCCTTCAGAAAGTATTCACACCCCTTGACTGTTCCCCCACATTTTGTCGTGTTACAGACTGAATTTAAAATCGATTAAATTGAGATGTGTCACTGGCCTACACACAATATCCCATAATGTCAAAGTGGAATTATGTTTAGACATTTTTACAAATGAATAAAAAGCTGAAATGTCTCGAGTCAATTAGTATTCAACCCCTTTGTTATGGCAAGCCTAAATAAAGTTCAAGAGTACAATAATCTTAATAAGTCACACAATAGGTTGCATGGACTCACTCTTTGTGCAATAATAGTGTTTAACATTACTTTTGAATGACCACCTCATCTCTGTACCTTACACATATAATTACCTGTAAAGTCCCACAGTCGAGCACTAAATTTAAAACAGATTCAACCACAAAGACCAAGGGCGTTTTCCAATGCCTCACAAAGAAGGGCACCTATTGGTAGATGGGTTAAACTAAAACAGACATTGAATATCCCTTTTGAGAATGGTGACGTTATTAATTACACGTTGAATAGTGTATCAACACACCCAGTCACTACAAAGATACAGGCGTCCTTCCCAACTCAGTTGCCGGAGAGGAAGGAAACTGCTTAGGGATTTCACCATGAGGCCAAGGGTGACTTTAAAACAGTTACAGAGTTTAATGGCTGTGATAGGAGAAAACTGAGGAAGAAAACTGAGGATGAATCAACAACATTGTAGTTAATCCACAATACTAACCTAAATGACAAGTACAAATAAGGAAAAATGTACAGAATTAAAAATATTCCAAAACATGCATCCTGTTTGCAATAAGGAACGAAAGTAAAACTGCAAATAATTTGGCAAAGAAATAAACTATATCCTGAATACAAAGCATTATGTCTGGTGCAAATCCAACACAACACATCACTGAGTACCAGTCTTCATATATGTAAGCATGGTGGTGGCTGCTGAAAAACGCACATTTCAGAAGGACAATAACCTAAAACACAATGACAAATATACACTGAGAGTGGCCTGGTTAGTTTTGACATAAATTTGCTCAATCTATGGCAAGATTTGAAAATGGCTGTCTCGCAATAATTAACAACCAACTTGACAAAGTTTTAAGAACATAAAAAAAGAATGTGCAAATACTGTACAATCCAGGTGTGCAAAACATTTAGAGACTTAACCAGAAAGACTCACAGACAATGTTCCCTCAAAACTGCGTGAAGACTCGCAGCTCCCCCCACACAGAGAAGCACGAGATTGAAATGTTCCCCTTTAGTTAACTATTTCAACGTTTCCCTCTACTGTACGAATTGTGATCGAATCAACGCAATATACTGAAACAAAACAAACTATGTAAGACATTTTCTTGTAGGTAGAGCACAGAGTAGGATTCTATTGCATTGACAAGCATGACTCAGGCCCATACTCTACACAGACCGGTGCGCCATAGCCAATCAGAGTTGCAGTATCCCTATATGTAAATAGACCGTTGCCATATATGGAGCTGTTCCATTCACTTTGAACTGTGTTTACAGCATAAGTGGTCGGGAGTAGATGCGCTTCTTTTGAGATCAAAGCAAGAGCTGCATGTAGCCAGATGTGTACATTTTTTAGTAAGTCAGTTTTAGCCCAGTTATTTCTAGTCAGCAGTAAGGGAGTGGTTGCTTCCTGTAAGAGCACAAAACCTATGCTTTTCTAGACATCTTTCAAAAGCAAGTCGCATAAAGAGCTTATTTTTAAAAAAAAGGGGCAGTGTCATATTTTGAGACAGGCTTGAATAAGCTAAGTAGCAAATAGGCAGAGGGTAGCATAATTTGTTTGATTATCTGTAATAATGGTAAGGGAATAGTGGTTTCTTGCATCAAACACCACAACATTTTCAGTCACCTTGTCTGAAGGACAAGTGGATAAACAGGTTAATGTCGATCCTTAAAAGTTGTTTATTTTATTTAAGTTTTATGGAATGTAGGCCAACATTGAACACCACACATTGTCTGCTACTGTAGGCTGAATGAAGGAACAGCTATTTCCATGTAAACATGTTATGGGATGTATTTTCTACATTGTTTTCTATGATAGACCACTCTGATAGGCCTACATTATGATCAAATAGCAACAGTAGCCAACTTGGAGAGAGAACATTGCTCATAGCTGTAATCGCTGCCAAAGGTGATTGTCTAACATGTAATTGACTCAGGGGTGTGAATACTTATGTAAATGAGACATTTAATTTTCAATACAGATGGGTGAGAAAAAGATATAGTTATTCAATTTTGAATTCAGGCTGTAACATAACAAAATGTGTAATTTTTATTTTACCTTTAACTAGGCATGGATACTTTCTGAAGGCACTGTACCTGTGTACTCGTAGAACCAGGCCAGACATTTCTTATTGGAGAACTGGTCCTCTGGGCTGATCAACCGGCCTGGAGCCTGAGGTCTGCAGAAACTACAACACACAGGATAGAACACAGTCAGAAACTACAACACACGGGATAGAACACAGTCAGAAACGACACCACACGGGATAGAACACAGTCAGAAACGACACCACACGGGATAGAACACAGTCAGAAACGACACCACACGGGATAGAACACAGTCAGAAACGACACCACACGGGATAGAACACAGTCAGAAACGATACCACACGGGATAGAACACAGTCAGAAACTACAACACACAGGATAGAACACAGTCAGAAACTACAACACACAGGATAGAACACAGTCAGAAACTACAACACACAGGATAGAACAGTCAGAAACTACACCACAGGATAGAACACAGTCAGAAACTACAACACACGGGATAGAACACAGTCAGAAACGACACCACAGTCAGAAACGACACCACAGTCAGAAACGACACCACACGGGATAGAACAGTCAGAAACGACAACACACGGGATAGAACACAGTCAGAAATGACAACACACGGGATAGAACAGTCAGAAACGACAACACACAGGATAGAACAGTCAGAAACGACACCACACAGGATAGAACACAGTCAGAAACGACACCACACAGGATAGAACACAGTCAGAAACGACACCACACGGGATAGAACACAGTCAGAAACGACACCACACGGGATAGAACACAGTCAGAAACGACACCACACGGGATAGAACACAGTCAGAAACGACACCACACAGGATAGAACACAGTCAGAAACGACACCACACGGGATAGAACACAGTCAGAAACTACAACACACAGGATAGAACAGTCAGAAACTACACCACAGGATAGAACAGTCAGAAACTACACCACAGGATAGAACATGGTCACTAAACAGACTCAGACACATGCATGAGAGGAGTTCTTAGGATGTTCAGTGTCACACACACACTCCTCCATCTTTCCTTTCCTGTGGACTGATTGAGGTCTGTGCTGCATAATGGGACAAATATGTGCTGAGTGTTGAGTTCCCCAGTCAAGCAGCAAGGCTCACTGCACAGAGCAAAGCCAGCAAGCAGCAGCTGCAACACACACATACGGTGGAATGAGTGAGGAGAAGGAAGGTCTACAGTAGAACGGTTGGGTGAGGCAGAGTTCCACTACAGCTCTAAATACAGCAGGTTTTTAAGGGGTGGGAATCATGAAATGGAGTGTGTGGAGGAAAAAGACCAAACATCCAATAGTGAAGGATGGTGGAAGAAGTGGTGAGGAGCAGGAGAGGTGAGGAACAGGAGAGGTGAGACGCAGGAAAGGTGAGAAGCAGGAGAGGTGACGGGTGGTGGGTGAGGAAGGGTTCCTCACCAGGTGATTTTACACTTCCTGAGTCCCGGGTCATCTGACCCTGAAGACTTCCTCTTTTTCTTCACAGGCATCACAGAGTTTCCACACGGGTTAACTAGCTGGGCTGGGTCCACACACACACACACACACACACACACACACACACACACACACACACACACACACACACACACACACACACGAGTCTGTCAGCTCACCGAGCTGAGAGCCATACCATAAACAGTATACTATTTACAGATAGTATATAGGAGAACTACCTATGTATTTCTGGTCTCCTTGTCCATTCAAATCTATAAGATTCTATAATAAAAACACAGTTTACAGTGAGACTTGAGGTGATAAACTACATAGTACCATAACATTATAAAGCATACATAAAGACAAGACAGTATGGTCACATCACATAGCTAATCAACTCTCAGAATGCCCCTGCTCTGGCAGTGGCTCAACTAGCTATCTAGCTACAGTACTGGGTTATCCCAATAGTTCACTCATGAGTCTGTTAACTTACAAATCTGTCCAGTGTCTGTGATACCGTCTGTAGGTCTGTCTCCTCAGCCAGTACGGACACTGTGTACTATCCTACAGCGACAGACAGAGAGAGAGCGAGCGGGAGGGAATGGTGAGATGATATAGTAGCTAATATACTGGCAAGCTAGCTTCGTCCTGTGTAAGTGGTTTTCGGGGTTGTGCGCCAGACAAGGCGTAAACCACAAATCAGATAACTCCTATGTTTAATGTTAGCCAGTTGGCTGTATATCGAAGCAGCTACCTCGTCTAAACAAACAGATCTCATCCAATGTATGTGTTGTTAATAATTGGCTAGCTGCTATCTGGTCCATAAGTTATGAGGACTGTAGCCCATTCAATAGACAGTAGCTGCAGTGGTGTCTGGAGAAGTGGGTATACTCTAATTATCTAAAAGGAAAGGCGCAAGGAAAGTCCTTCTGTAGCACAGTTGGTAGAGCATGGCGCTTGTAACGCCAGGGTAGTGGGTTCGATTCCCGGGACCACCCATACGTAGAATGTATGCACACATGACTGTAAGTCGCTTTGGATAAAAACGTCTGCTAAATGGCATATATTATTATATTATACACTGCCCCCACTGGTGGGGTTTTCACGCTCAACAGTTTCCTGTGTGTATCAAAAATTGTCCACCATCCAAAGGGTAACAACGCTCTAGAAACTGGAAGGGAGAACTGACCAGCCAAAATGGAATGGTCTAAGTCCACAACAACGCTTAAACCACATCAGGAGACTATTTTATTTTAGGTCTGGGGGGAAAAAATGTAGGCAATGCCCACTGAAAAAAAGTGAGTATACTGCACATAGCCCCCACTACACCACTGGGTAGATGGGTATACCCCCCTTGGGTTCTCGAGACCTGTGGACCTTTCTGTTTGAAGCTGATAAACAAACGTGAAATAACTGGATATTGTCAAATCAGAGCTAGCGGCCAGATTTCATCCAAGTTACCTTGATAGTCTAGTTATCTAAAGTTACATTTCTACCGGATTCTTTAATGTACAGACAGCAGACATATCAATGATCGTTATTCTAATAGTTAACGTTAGTCACCCAGTTAACGCACACAGAACTACAACAAATAACGATATGCATCGACACACATGCAGGAGTATCTCCCAGTTATTGTTGTAGGTGCTAACAAACGTCAAACAACGCTGGTCAGAATAACTGCGTCACCGTAATGCCGAACGATGCGAAACATTCAGAAACCCACTGCACTGGGTAACTAGCTAGATAGTCTAAATATTAACTATAATACAATGCCAAAGTACGTTATAACGGTTGTTATCAAATCCAATTTGAAAAAAAGATAGGCTAGACCTGTCATACGAAATATTGTCAGAGTACTAATGTTAGCTAGCGGCTAGCCAACTTAACTGCGATTGCAAAGGCTAACTAGACAGGTAGCTTACAACATGCATTGCTTTTCGAAATAAAATGTAATTCATCACATGAACCAAATACAACAGGTGTAGACTTTACAGCGAAATGCTTGTTTACGAACCTTTCCCAACGATCCAGGTTTTCAAATGTAAAATTACTGGATCAACGTTATCAATCAATTACCTACTAACGTTAGTAAGTTAGTTAGCTTAGTGAAGCAAACAACGTTGTTGTTCTGGCTGAATCAGGACTATACATGTGATTAATCATCTTAACCACAAAATGAATTATCTGCATAAAGATTACGCCAATACACACACTGGGCGGTGCTTTTTTTTTGTTGTCAAGAAAGATAGCTAGCTAGTTCGAGTTTACTAAAAATGTAAGCTAATTAGCTAGCTAGCCAACTAACGCGGGTAGCTAACAGTCAGATACTTTAGCAAGCCAGTTCGCAGGTTATTTCTGTCACGATGACGTTCAAAAGCCAACAGTCGAATGCGTGGGACCGGCAAAGAAGGCTGTATTTAACTAGCATGTCTAGCTAAGGTTAGCTAGAATACACTGGGTAAAGAGATCAATCGAATTCGACCAAAACAATGGAAACGATTAGCTGGAATGCTAAACTTAGTTTCTCAACAAGTCAGAAAACGTATGTAGCCGTTGTTGGCTAACGTAGCTAGCCAAATATTTGCCACAGGTTTACGTCAGTGCATCCACAACACAGTTTTGGATATTAAAACTATGTGAATATTTTATGCAAACCTTGGATTCCAAGAGTTGTGTTTCTTTTATGCGAGTAGATCATGAACTTTCACGGTTGCAACCTCGCGAGCTGATCACTTTCCAAGTGGTAAAGCGAACTGCTTTCTTCCGGGGCAACAGAGAGCTATGGAGCGTACCACATGATTTCAATGGGTGCGCGATCGAGTCGTACTAGCTATGGAAATAAATCAAATTGCAGGTCGAATTATTCGAATATGTATTTTACCGTACTTGATTAAAAATAATATCGAACGCATGAAATTGGTAAGAAATATAAAATAACTAACGATTATGTAGAAATAAAACGCCCCTTCCTCCCTCTACCAGAAATGACGAATACCTCAGGTCTGCCTGTTTCTCAGTTTATCTCTTTTTCCGTGCTAACGCGACAGCACCCGCCCTCGTGGATTTTAACGTTGAGTCCATGTGCAGGCACAATATGAGGGTGCTAACGGTGCACATGTTCAACCCATGGGTCACTGAAGAAACGTTAGTGTGCTACCTCAGCCGGTATGTGACCATCTTGCCTGGAGTGAGAGACATTAAGGACGCCCTAGGCATCTGGACAGGGAAGAGGCAGTTTCGTGTGCTGCTAAAGGAGGACGAGACCGGCCATGATGGTTACCGCCATCCTCCCGCTTCTTTTTCCATCGGTGCAGACAGGGGCTACCTCATGTATGCTGGACAGCCTCGTTTCTGCAGGAAGTGTAGCACGTACGGGCACCTCGCGGATGCCTGCTCGCAGACAAGGTGCAGAAACTGTGGGACTATTGGACATACAATGAGGGATTGCACCGTGCCCAAGCGCTGCAGTTTGTGCAACTCGGAGGACCACCTGTTCCGTCACTGCCCGAAGGCAGTCTCTCCCTCTTACGCCAGAGCGGTGAGCGGGAAAAGACCAGATGAGGGAGAAGGCATGGAACTACGCGCTATTGATGAGGTTGTGGATGAGCTAGTGATGGAGAGAGAACTGCGAGAGTCCGAGGAGAGCGGGAGTGAGACGCCATCATCATCTCACGAGGAGAGAGGAGAAGCGGACAGCAGTTGGAATAAGCAAGTGGAGGAGGAGAAGGGAGAGCCCACCGCGCCCGTGGCTACCAAGAGCTGGACAACGGTGAGAGAGAGGAGAAAGTGCTCGGTGAAAAGGAAGCAGATGAGCCCTGTTTCCCCACTCATCCGCATGGAGGCGACGGAGAAGTCCGCTTTGGGGGTGTAGAGGACTGCTAATTCTTATGTAGGTGACATTACACTACTATAGCTGGGACAACGTATTTTCATAGTAAAACAGGTTGGGCCCCATACAGGATATCTCTCACACACACACTCACTTTGATCATCCAGAACACTGTCACAACAGGATACTCCTAGCCACAGGTGCTAGCCGGCAGTTCGGCCACAACTCCCCTGAAGATAGGGACGCACACACATTACACACGGACTCTTGAGGACAGGACAGGGACGCATACGCTCTTACACACTGACCCCAGAAGACAGGGACGACGCACATACAGTACACACATAGCTGCCGAGGACACCCAGATAAGACACCCACAGATTGGCAGAAAGCCTAGACTTAGAGACAAACTAGCGCACACACCAGATCTCCTTTTCAGCTGAACATGGTGTGACGACCAAGAACAGGCATGGCAGGATTCTACGATGACGGACAGACAACAGAGCCAATGCCGGATGACTACACCCCAGCCTGATCCAATCCGAAGATCCGATCTCCTAGAAATCAACCTACTTTCTGTTGTGTATATGATGCTTGTACTCACTGTTAGCAAGGTGCCTTTCTGCTAGACTCTGATGAGCTAACAGAGGGGCCCGTATATACGCTGTACCAGATATCTTCACTCTGAATAAACCTGTCGCTTGTCGTACAATCTACCACCTTGTCTGCATCGATCCTTGACCGACTCACCCTTTATCTTATCCCATTATCAACAGGGGGGAATCGCTTCAGTTGTTTTGAAAGCGGGAAGTCTGAGGAGAAAAGCGAGGGAAACCTGGGCAGCGCAGAGGAGACTGCTATCCCTGTCAGGCGCGGCCTCCATCGAGAGCAGCGGTCTGGCACCCAGTGGGGTTCCTGCACCCACGCAGATGGAGGGGGAGCATGAGGAGGACAGTGTTTTCCCGACCCCTGTCTTGGTGGACAGTCCTACGACTGGTGACCATCGTTTCCCAGACAGGCCGCCAAATGAGTTAATGTACTTAAAGTGGGTTTGGAAAATAATGTAATTTTTAGATGTCTTTTTCCCTCTTTACCTCATGTCGTCTATTATTAACCTAGCTAGCATCAATGTTAGAGGGCTTAGGAACCCAGTTAAAAGGGCGACTGTTTTTTCCCATTTGTCCTCCATTCGCTTCTCTGTGTGTTTTTTTACAAGAAGTACATTTAAAAGATCAAAATGACGTGGAGAGGTTTACGAGGGAATGGGTTCAGGGAGAGTCGAGGTGGAGTGTCGGAGGGGTGCATTCTACAGGGGTTGGTGTTATATGTGGGAATAGGCATTTAAAAATAGTAGGAAGTTTTTCGGCAGTACACGGGAGGGTTTTAATAGTAGATATCGATTGGAAGGGTAAATGTTTTAGATTTATTAATGTATATGCACCATCGGCACCCAAGGAAAGGAGGGAAATGCTTAACGACCTAGACGCTATTTTCATGACAAACAGACAGGTGTTTATGGGGGGAGATTTTAATGTGTCATATGACCGAGGTAATCTCGGCGGGCATCTTGTAAAAAGTCTTATAGGTAAATATAATTTGGTTGATACTTATAGAATAGCGCATGCGGATGATCCCGGTTTCACTTGGGGAAACAGCAGGGGCTCGAGGAGCCGAATAGATTATCTGTTTGTTCCGCGTGAACTCCGTGTGTCCTCCGCGAGCGTTACACTGGTTTTTTATTCGGACCACAGTTGCCTGTCTGTGACAGTAGATTTAAAAACAACTGAATTTGGAAAAGGGTATTGGAAAATTAATAACGGCATTTTACATGACAAAACTTTTGGGACAAGATTCAGGTATTTTTTCCAGGGCTGTGTAGCTATGAAACCTTTTTATTATACTGTCATAGAGTGGTGGGAGAGCACAAAATTAAGAATCAAGATTTTTATTCAGAATTTTTGCAAAGACAAAGTACGTAATAACCACACAGAATTTTATACATTGCAGAATGAACTAAAAGATCTACACAGCCAAGGAAATGTAAATGGTGGTGGATTAGATAAAGACAAATTGGGCATCCTGCTGAAAAAGCAACACACATTATTTGAAAAGAAAGCTCGAGACTTCATTTTTAAAAGTCAGCAAGATAAATGGGAAAATGATGAGAAGTGCTCTGCATATTTTTTTAAGCAAATTAAATCACGGGAAAGAGGAGGACTATTTCGGCTTTATTGGACCAAGATGGGGAGATGGTTGAGGATGGAGATGGCATGCTTGGTGTCGCTACACACCACTTTTCTCAACTATTTCAAAAACAAACAATTGATTATGAGAAAGGGACTACATTTTTAAAATGCGTGGATGTGCAGATACCTTTAGATATTAGAGACCAATTAGAAGGGGAATTGAAATTAGATTAAATTCATAGGGCGCTGAAGAGCATGAAAGATAACAAAGTACCAGGAGTGGATGGGCTCTCTAAAGAGTTTTACATCGTTTTTTGGGATATAATTGGATGTCATCTGTTGGAAGTGTTTAGAGGTATATTTGGTTTAGAGCATATGGGAGTTTCGATGTGTGAGGGGTAATCTCTCTAGTGTATAAAAAGGGAGACCCCAAGACATTAGCAAATTGGAGACCTTTAACAATGTTGTGTGTTGACTATAAATTATTAAGCAAAGCTGTAACTAATCGCCTATCTTCTGCCATGGCATATGTTGTTGGTTTAGACCAGGGGTGTCAAACATACGGCCCGCGGGCCGGAACCGGCCCCAAGGAGGTTCGATCAGGCCCGCAGGATAATTTGAAAGTGGAAAAAAATGCATAAAAGACATGGAATTAATTTTTTTTTTTTTTTAAGACAAGCCGCATCACTGAGACAGACTGAAAACAGCAGACGGTATCAATGCGCCATCTGCTGCTTGTTACGACGTTGTTAAGATTGTTAATGTCTCTACCTCTCCACTACACCCTCATTAGCCAAAATGTCGTTATCCAAACGGAGAAAAGTAGCTAAGGAGTGTAGAATTTTCAAAGAAAAATGGACCACGTCCTATTTATTTACAGAGATGCACGGAAAACCTTTGTGCTTGGTGTGTTTGCAACAAGTTTCGGTATTGAAGGAATATAATATTCGACGCCACTACGAGACTCATCACAGCGAAAAATATGACGGCTTGCAAGGACAACTGAGAAGAGATAAGATTAACGAATTGCTGGCGGGTCTGAGGAAACAGCAGTCAACTTTCATCCAGAGCCGAGAAGTCAGTGAAGCAGCGGTAAAAGCCAGCTACCTAATTGCTAGCGAAATAGCATTAGCATCGAAGCCGTATTCCGACGGTGACTTTGTTAAACGATGCATGATGAAGGCGGCTGAACTTGTATGTCCCGAGAAGCGACAAGCTTTTGCCAATATTAGCATGACGAGGAATACTATAGCAGAGAGGATTTCGGAACTATCGGCAGATTTAGACAGTCAATTGAAACAGAGAGTCAAGTCATTTATTGCATTTTCCGTGGCAATTGACGAGAGCACTGACATCACAGACGTGGCCCAACTGGCCATATTTATTCGAGGAGTTGATGAGACATTGACTGTTACTGAAGAGTTTCTTGAGTTGGTGCCAATGATGGACACCACAACAGCCGAGGACATTTTCGGCTCTGTCCTTGCTGCATTGGACAGAGTTGGAGTGGACTGGTCCCGCGCTGTCAGCCTGGCTACAGACGGCGCGCCATCCATGGTCGGAAAGAAAGCAGGTGTCGCGACAAAGTTCAAAGTACAAGCCCTTAATGGAGGAGATCGTTTCTGGACATTTCACTGTATTTTGCACCAGGAGGCATTGTGTTGCAAGTCGCTGAAAATGGACCACGTCATGGAGGTGGTTGTTCGCACTGTAAATTTCATCCGGTCCAGAGGTCTGAACCATCGTCAGTTTGACAAACTTCTCAGCGACAGCAACATTACCCACAGCCTGCCATACCACACTGAAGTGAGATGGTTAAGCCGAGGCGCTGTGCTGAGGCATTTCTTTGATCTACGAGAGGAAATCGGACAGTTCATGGAGAAAAAGGAAAACCGGTGTTGGAATTACAATCTCAGGAATGGCTACGGGACCTTGCATTCTTGGTTGATATTACTGAACACTTGAACAATCTGAACAAAATGTTGCAAGGCCGCAAAAAGTTGTCACACAGTTTTCTGACAACATACATGCATTTAAGTTGAAGCTGACTTTGTGGGAGATGCAACTGGCAAATGGCAACCCTGCCCTGATTTTATCAGTATCTACTACCAGGGTACCCCAAATTAACAGCCCTGGCTGCTAAAATTTTGTGCATGTTTGGGACAACCTACCTTTGTGAACAAATTTTCTCAGTGATGAATATCAATAAAACAAAAATGCGTTCAAGGCTCACAAACAAGCACTTAAATGACATTCTGAAAGTGACAGCTAGTCAGGACATGACACCTGGTGTTGATGCACTTGTACAGGCCAAAAGATGCCAAGTTTCAGGTACAAATACAAGTCCAGACTAGACTAACACCTTTAAAATGCTGCCTTAGATACTGTTTGCATTGAAAGAATACAGCTCTGTGAAGATGAATCCTTACTGTGGTGATTTAAAAATGTGCACTTTAATGTTAGTCAGCAGCTTCAAAACAAAAGTTGTGTGATGGAATTCTACTGTTCATACAACTCCATACATTTTCAGTATGTATTGTATGTGTATGCATGTTTCATGTATGAAGTTTACAGATTTACAGGACAGGCGAACACTTTCTTCATTACACATTTAAAATCACTCTCCTTAGTTTGTAAGGTGTACGCAGGGATTACATTTAGATTTTATATGCGTATGTGTAAGTGGTTTAAAAATTCCTTTCTTTAAAAGTCTCATTTAATCTTAAAGTGCATTACTATATTTTTCAGTACCAATTAAAGTTTTGTGCCTTTGTACAATCAGTGGGATCAGTTGCAATGCATATTTGTGAATGATAAAAGTAAATTGCACATTTGTCTAAGGAAATATGAGGTGTTTCATGAAATGTTTTGTAAAAGGATAGTTCATTAAATTTCAATATTTTCCTAATGTTCTTGTGCTTCTTTACACCAAAACAAAGGAAAGACATGATATTTTGGTTATTTATAGCAGAGTATGGTATAATTTTAATGGTCCGGCCCACTTGACATCTCCCTAGGCCGTATGTGGCCCACGATGCGAAATGAGTTTGACACCCCTGGTTTAGACCAAACATGTGGTGTGGTGGGGAGAAGATTAACCTGGAACTTGCAATTGCACAGAGACGTTCAAGCCTATTTAGAGGAAAGGCACCTGCCGGCTATTACTGTGAATTTGGACCAGGAAAAAGCCTTTGACATGGTAAGCCATGAGTTTTTGTTTAGAATTATGGAAAAATTTGGGTTCGGAAATAATTTTATGAAATGGGTAAAAATTCTGTATAGTAATGTGGGTAGCAGGGTAAATATTAATGGGAATATTGGAAATTACGAGGTGTCAGACAGGGTGACCCTCTATCTGCTCTATTGTATGTTTTATATATTGAACCTTTCGCATGCGCAATTAGGACAAATTACAACATCAAAGGCATCATTTTACCTGGAGGGGATATGCTCCAAATATCGCAATATGCCGACGACACAGTTTTATATTTACAAGACGACCTGAGCTTGAAAGAGTCTATCAAAATCATTGATGAATTCTCTGTGCGTCAGGGTCGAAGATAAACAAGAATAAAACAGAAATAAAATATTTGGGACAGTGGAAATGGAGAACGGATCAGTTATGTGGTTTGACTGTGTGCACAGGACCAATGGTAGTGCTCGGTATATCTTTTGGAAATGAAATTAAAGATGACATGTTTAATTGGAAAGAAAAACTATTATCAATGAATAAAAGATTGGGACTGTGGAAAGTAAGGCGACTATATTTTAGTGGGAAGGTGTTAGTGCTGAAGGCGGACATTCTGCCTTCATTACTTCACCTTGCTTATGTGTTTCCCATGCCGGTGTCCCTAAGAAAAACTTTCATACGGGTACTGTTTAATTTCTTTTGGGGGGGATATGAGTACATCCGTAGAGATCGGATGTACCAGCCTATAGAGGCTGGTGGAAGGGATTTCCCTCATATTCCTCTCAAGCTAGATGCGTTGTTCTACTCAAACATTTGTTGTCTTTTGTCGTCTTCTGTACACAAATGTCACATTTTAATCAAATTCTGGCTGTCTGTACCGTTAAGATTCATGGTGAAGTGGGATAATAGTAAGCCAAAAGCTGAAATTATCCCGTTACATTTTAAGAAAATAGTGGAATGGGCAAGGAAAACCCCTGTCTGCAAAGTAAAAGAAAATGTAATCAACCACAGATTGCTATACGCAAAATTAATAGAAAATTGTCGTCCAAGAGACAGGTTACCAATATCGCCTTCCACCTGGATACGGACACAATTAAAAGGGTTAAATAACAGACTGAAAGATTTTAATTGGCTTGTTTTACACAGACGTCTTCCGGTCCGTTCAACTTTATACGATCATAATTTGACCCTAAATAAATTTTGTCCCAGGCACAATTGTTTCGCAATCGAAACAATTCCACATGTTTTATGAGAATGTTCTTTTGCCCAATCAGTTTGGGGAAAAAGTCAACAATTTTTGAGATTTTAAAAAACATTGATTATGAAGGTGTTGCCAAACTTGAAATAAAAAAATGTGGAAAGGGTGCAATTATTAGCATTAGTTACTCTGGTGTCCCTTATCAAGACCAAACTTTGGGAGGCCAGATGTGGTGCAGTTAATGACACCCTCAAGTGGTCACCGACGGGATTGGTTCAATTTATAAAACAGGAAGTTTGGAAAAGAATACAATTCGAAATAGATAAGGGGTGCATTGCATCAGTAAAACAGAGATGGAAAGGGATTTACCCGTCATTGTAAATGTGTGTATAACCGATATAAGTGTATTACATAGGTACATTTGGAATGTAAACTAAGCCTTTGTAGATATTTTATATACACCGAGGTTTATCCAGAGTGCATTTTGGCATATGTATATATTTGTATTTATAGAATTGTTTGTATTGTTATTGGAGATTGTTAGAGGCATGTTAATCTTGAATATAGGCCAATAATACTGGTCAGGTTCTGCAGAACAGCACTTTTTTTTAAGGTGTTTTGGTATTCTGATATTGTTATGGTACTTTTTGATACTGTTTGTAAGTACGCAATTTTATTTCTTCACATTCCAACATTGATAACATTATCTAGTCTAAATATGGCATGATTCCTCCAATTGTAACCGTCTGAATCACTTTCAGAGGTACTTTTATTTTGAAGGCAAACTGCAAATTACATGATTGTGCATAATCATTATTGTGGCTAGCTTCACAACACATAACCCGGTCCAGTCGAGCCAGATGAAGTTAGCTGGTTGCTTATAACGTTAGCTTTGGGCAACAGGGCTAGCTAGCTATTTATTTTTATGACTTGAAGTTAAATTTCAATAGGCGAACAACAAGTGGCTACCTAACTAATACTTAATCACAAGGATTCCTAAATCATTGCTAAGAATAATGAAAATGACTGCAGTTTCTACTGTTCATTGTTTTCAGGCTGGTTGTATGGTGCTAGCTAGGTACCAAGCTAAAGCAAGCTAGCTCGCCCAGAAGTTGCGGTTGAACAAGTAATGCTTTATTACCAACGCGGTATTGTAAACACATCGTTCCTGGCCGGTGTTTGCTTGTTTGCATACTTTTTTGTACAGCTTTGACAGTGCTACTTATAGTAGTGGTGGCGCTTGGCTTGCACGTGAAAATTCAGAACACACAACATTCTATAATAGAACTGTGTTACTTGTGTATCTTTTTTGACACACAAAGACCCAAACAGCGTTCCATACATAGCAGGTCAATTAAACTTTATATATATATATATATCAAAGGGCAATCATCACACTATCTTCTGTTCCATAAAGTTTCTGACTTCTTAAAAGAGGCATTGGTATGCTAACATTCAGGAGGGCTACTATCAAAGTACACTGAGAGGAAGAACAACATTTTGAATTGTGCCTGTCCTACACATGTCTATAGATAAGTACATCTGTCTATAGAAAAACATCAGAAGACAAAGGAAACCAAGAGCGGTGGAGATGACTCTCTCTTTACAGTACAGTTTTTATTTGCCAGGAAATAAATTATACAAAAAATAGCTCAAAGTCACAAACCAAAAAATTATAATAATGCAGCACATCTAAGTAGTTGAGCCCAACAGCCAGAATACTCCCATTCAAACAATGTACAGCATTATATCTTTACTCAAAGTTGGGTCACATTCATCTGGTAATGTTATGATTGATAAAACGTAGTTTTCAAGTTTCCACTCAAGGCTCCAGATATGCAAGTAGGGAAGAAGAGGAAGAGATACGCGTCTTATGATTACCCATCTGTTTACCATCATCACAAACACTTAAACACAAACTGAAGCAAGATGTCAGTCTCATAACACAATAAGAGTTGCTCTATCTGAAATTTCTGTGCAGAGAAAAACATTAATTGTTACAACAAAAATTGACTATGTCATTGTTTAATACTGTTTATTTGTTGTTACTCATAAAGTTACCTAAGTTGTGTCATCTTAAAACATTGTTGAACATGGCTAAAATCTAGAGAATAGCTAAGTGTGTCAGACGGAGTTACATTAAGTACATTACTCTGATAACATATCTTAAGAATGCGCTAATTGAGTGTGCTAAATTACTAAAATGTAATAACACTTTGCTTACGTCCCCAAATGACACCTTATTCCTTATATAGTGCACTACTTTTGACCAGAGCCCTATGGGCCTTGTTCAAAAGTAGTGCACTAAAATAGGAAATAGGGTGTCATTTGGGACAAAGACTTCTTCTCTAGGTTGTTTTGATGCAACAACTACAGCAGTGATGCGTAACAATTAATGTCAGATACCAGGGAAGGAAGACATGAAAAAGAACAACGTTACTAAAACCTGGGCCTGCTTGGACACAATGTCATTCAGTGGACGATATCACCGCATAAAACTGTCAATAATGATAAACACACTTTTTATTCACAAAGACAGATATCCTTCAGAGTAACTATTCTAAAGTTGAACTCGTCAGTCGGTTGAAAAATGTAACTAGCTCACATGAAGGAGAGCCTCTTATTGCCAGTTGACAGGTAGTAGTTATCCACACATGACATTATCCGGTAGAATAAACTATTAAATGTTTTGTCAATAGTCATTGTGTGTACGTGTGTTTCTCATAGGTGTCCTCCACTGTAGAATGGTGGACTATACGGTGCTGCGTAGGTATGTAGTGTGTGTGAAATAAAGCCATGACATCATGATCAAACAATTCATAACTGCTAAATCCCAAGTAATGTTTCCATCATCTGACAATCACTTTGTCTTGAGGTCTCTGAATTGATTCCAATGTGGTTGCATTAAAATCAGAGCGAGAGAAAAGAGGACATTGACACCTAGGTTGCGTCCCAAATGGCACCATATTCCCTACATAGTGCACAACTTTTGACCAGAGCCCTATAGGTCCTGGTCAAAAGTGGTGCACTATATAGGGAATAGGATGCCATTTGGGGTGCAGTGTAATATCCCACAGTACAACATTATCCCAATGCCAAAAGTAAAACAAACTAAAAAGAGTAAAAGCGGGATAGTGTTATTAGGTCGTCTCATACATTTAATCATGTAACATTACTCCAAATCAATAAGTGGCTATGTACACCTAGTAGCCCGCTACAGACCCGACCTATTTATCAAACACTCGCATACAAACACTCGACAGCAACACATTTTATTTTCCTTCTATCATCACCCTCCCCACTCATATCATACTGCAACACACAGTCTTCTGTAAAAGGTTGTGGGTAGGGTACATTAATAGCAACACTGCAGTGCCGTTGCTTTAGCAAAATGACCTCATCACAGGAAGTGCTCTAGTAGGAGGGGTTGTCTAGCTATTGCACTGGAGGGATTTTACTGGGACACCCTATTCCATATATAGGATATCAAATATTTTTCCCTTAGTAGGGAATATATATATATTTTCCTACAGTGCTCAAAAAAATAAAGGGAACACTTAAACAACACAATGTAACTCCAAGTCAATCACACTTCTGTGAAATCAAACTGTCCACTTAGGAAGCAACACTGATTGACAGTACATCAGGAGACGTGGAGGAGGCCGTAGGAGGGCAACAACCCAGCAGCAGGACTGCTACCTCCGCCTTTGTGCAAGGAGGAGCACTGCCAGAGCCCTGCAAAATGACCTCCAGCAGGCCACAAATGTACATGTGTCTGCTCAAACGGTCAGAAACAGACTCCATGAGGGTAGTATGAGGGCCCGACGTCCACAGGTGGGGGTTGTGCTTACAGCCCAACACCGTGCAGGACGTTTGGCATTTGCCAGAGAACACCAAGATTGGCAAATTCGCCCCTGGCGCCCTGTGATCTTTACAGATGAAAGCAGGTTCACACTGCGCACGTGACAGACATGACAGTCTGGAGACGCCGTGGAGAACGTTCTGCTGCCTGCAACATCCTCCAGCATGACCGGCTTGGCGGTGGGTCAGTCATGGTTAGAGCGTTGGACTAGTAACCGAAAGGTTGCAAGTTCAAATCCCTGAGCTGACAAGGTCTGTCGTTCTGCCCCTGAACAGGCAGTTAACCCACTGTTCCTAGGCCGTCATTGAAAATAAGAATTTGTTCTTAACTGACATGCCTAGTAAAATAAAGGTAAAATAAAATAAATAAAAAATGGTGTGGGGTGGTATTTCTTTGGGGGGCCGCACAGCCCTCCATGTGCTCGCCAGAGGTAGCCTGACAGCCATTAGGTACCGAGATGAGATCCTCAGACCCCTTGTGAGACCATATGCTGGTGTGGTTGGCCCTGGGTTCCTCCTACTGCAAGACAATGCTAGACCTCATGTGGCTGCAGTGTGTCAGTAGTTCCTGCAAGAGGAAAGCATTGATGCTATGGACTGGCCCGCCCGTTCCCCAGACCTGAATCCAATTGAGCACATCTGGGACATCATGTCTCGCTCCATCCACCAATGCCACATTGCACCACAGACTGTCCAGGAGTTGGCGGATGCTTTAGTCCAGGTCTGGGAGGAGATCCCTCAGGAGACCATCCGCCACCTCATCAGGAGCATGCCCAGGCGTTGTAGGGCGGTCATACAGGCACGTGGAGGCCACACACACTACTGAGCCTCATTTTGACTTGTTTTAAGGACATTACATCAAAGTTGGATCAGCCTGTAGTGTGGTTTTCCACTTGAATTTTGAGTGCGACTCCAAATCCAGACCTCCATGGGTTGATAAATTTGATTTCCATTGATGATGTTTGTGTGATTTTGTTGTCAGCACATTCAACTATGTAAAGAAAAAAGTATTTAATAAGAATATTTAATTCATTCAGATCTAGGATGTGTTATTTTAGTTCCCTTTATTTTTTTGAGCAGTGTATATAGGGAACATAAGCTACTTTTTTAACCCATAGAGTTCTGGTCAAAAATATTGCAGTACCTAGGGAATAGGGTGGCATTTGGGAAGAAACCTGGGTCATGACCAGTCATGACACCCCCTCATGGTCTGACAATAACACACCTGTCATGTCCTGTCCTGCACTGGCTATAGGTGGGGGAAAGAGAAGAATCAAAGATCGCTAGAGAGCTTTGTGACTTCGATCGATTGGATGACGCTGTGCAGCATTTAACAAGCGAGAGACAACACACAAGTGTTCATAAAAATAATGATGAGCATTGAAAAGTAGAATGTAATTGATATATAAAGCCATTCAGACACACTGAAACACAGAAAAGTGCTGATGTTCTCGTTTGTTCTCACCCAGCGACTGGCTGATATGTGAGGAGTCATGATCCTCTCTGAGGGGTGTGGCAGTTGGGGGTGAGGGGGGAGTGAGATACACACACACGCACGCGCGATGGGTCCTCAGGTGATTGCAAGACTTCCACAGAGCAACAAGCTGTCAAGGTGCAGACACACATATACATAGACACACACAGTACATTTGGCAAAATACACTCCTCTCTGTGTCTACTCCATAATGATATAGACCACTAGTCCTCCTGTCTGTCTCTGTGCGGACTGCGTAAGGAGGGTAAGGCAGGGAGAGTTTATTTAATAATGTCTCTACTGTGATACTGAGACTGTCAGTCAGCCCCACTGTCCTCCTGTCCTTCTCCTCCTGGACCCCGAGGGGCACCACAGTCTGAAGACTACACCATCCATCTCATACAGCCAGCCAGCCAACCAACCAACCAACCCCCCCCAGGCCGCAGAGATATTCTCCTTCCTCTTCTTCTGAAACAACCACTCCTCCCTCCTCCTCTTACTGCATTTCTTCTTCCTCCTGCTGCAGCGAGGGCCCAGCCAGGTCAAGCAGTAGGTAGATGGTTCCAATCCAGGTAAAGGGGTTCTATGCCATGTAGATAAAGGTGTTGATGTCTGTCTCGTCCCGTTTGATGTATTTGTGTTCGATGAGCCACTCAATCTGTTCCTTGATCATCTTCTTCTGGGGCAGGAACATGTTCTTGAGGATCTCTACCAGTTCTGTCTGTAGCTGAGCGTTACTGATCCTCTTCCTCATCTTCATAATCTGGATGATGGCCTCCTGGGGGTCAAACAACGTACAGCATTATATCTTTACTCAATGTCGAGGCACACATTCAACTGGTATTGTTATGATTGATAAAAACTTGCAGGGTGGAAGGCAGTAGTGCTCCATTAAAGTCTTTGGGGGGAAGAAAAGTGCTGAAACTTCAGATTACTCAAATTGGACCTTTCAATGTGTAAAGTTACCTGGGTTCTTAATATTCTCAGCTGGACGATGCCCTCATTCTCCTCCTCTCTCATTCGCTCTGTGGTCAGCTGCAATCGACCAATCAGATTAATCTTGCCCCTTTTTTGGACCTTGGAGTTTTTACTGAGAAACAGAGACAAAAGAACTCAACATCCGATCAGCCATCACACCTGAAACTGCTCAACATTCCATCCTGGTCCTCAGTAGGAAACCATGACAACAAAGCTTTCATCAACATTCAAACTTCCCCAAAATGAATAATGAGTTAGAATACATACAGTTACATTAACTAAATAGAGCATGAATCAACATGGTAAGCCAAAAGCTGTTGAAGTGAGGTGCAATTAAGGTTGCAAAACACTGCCATCTTTCCCAAAAATCCCAGGTTTTCAAGAAATCCCTGTGGGAATATTCCTGGATTCAGGATGGAATAAGCAGGAAACTCTGGAATGCTCCAATTAGTACTTCTTTGAAAATGTGAGAATTTGGGGAAAGGTACCAGAGTTTAGCAACCCCAGGTGCATTCAATGCCTTTATTAAGGTCAGGGGGCTAACACAATGTTGTGGGTTCAAAGCTACGTACATGAGAGAGAAGTCCTGGTTGACATAGAACAGGGTGCTGTCTGTGAAGTCTTTAGGGGAGGAGACTGAAGGCTCATAGGACAACACCTGCCTCTTCAACTTAGGGAACGCTACCAGAGACTAGAGACAGAGAGGAGACAGCAGAGAGGGAGAAAAAAAGGAGAGGTCATTCGTTTCTTCTCTGTGTATGAATTGTGTTTATATTGGCATGTGTGCTTACATTTTTCAATCCCAGAGAGTGTGAGTGTGTGTGTATAAAGTACCCAGAGTCTCTTTGTGTGTGTGTGTTACCCAGAGTGTGCGTCGTAGCTCAGCATCGGGAAGCTCGGTGGCCAATTTAAGGTTCTCGAAGCTGATTCGCTCCCGCGGCCGCTGGTTCCAGGCAAATAGGACAGCCAGCTGAAAGGTTGTGACCTCCAGGTCATAATGACCCATTTCGTTCTTGAAGGTGATCTAAACACACACACACACACACAAAAACACACAGGTACACACACACACACGGGAGAAGGGGATCACTATGCCGTTGGACATGAGGTGATAGTAATATAATCCATGGAAAAACTACTGAGTGTGTGCGTTTGCTGTGTGTGTGCGCATCTCCCACTCACGATGCCATTGGACATGAGGTGGTGCCAGTGTAGTTTCCTTCCGCTGTGGTTCCTCTTGTAGAAGTCTTCTACCTCTGGGATCAGATCCTCCAGCTCAGTAGGCAGAGACACAAACACCTTCTCACTGCTCCTCGACCACGCCCCCGCATTCAGGATCTTTATATTCACACTGTCAGCTGGAGAGAGAGACAGAGACAGAAACAGAGAGAGACAAAGAAAAAGAGGCAGAGGCACAGAGAGAGAGAGAGAGACAGAGAGAGAGAGAGAGAGCGAGAGAGAGAGAGAGAGAGAGAGAGAGAGAGAGAGAATTTGTGTATTACTATGGTACACCAGCTGGTGGAGTATTGTGGCTGTGTTTGTGTTTGTTACCTGGTAAAGCCAGCTTGTTGTGTTTGTGCATCTCCTTGAAGACCTGGTTGAGATCATCCGATACTTTAATGTCCTGGAACATCCTCGCCAGCTTATTCACATAGTCTGCAGGCATCCCCACCTCCTACACGCATACACACAGACCCAGCGGAAAAAACTCAATCAAAAGGGGATATAGAGAGAGAGAGAGAAAGAGTGTGTGTGTGTGTGTGTTCTTACCCTGAGCCACTCTACCATGTTCTCTTCTATTTCGCTGTCGGCTGAGATGTCCAGGATCAGTCTTCTGGTCAGGTGGGCTTTATGGTACCTCATAAACACATCCTTATTCTGAACATACTTCAATACCAGCAACTAGAGAGAGAAGAGAGGGAGGGAGCGAGAACACATCCTTATTCTGAACATACTTCAACACAACCAACTAGAATAGATGGTGGTGGTGGTGGGGGGTAGAAGACTATGGATGCATCCAATTTCTACGCCCTTCTCTGAAAGTGCACACTTCCTGTCATGGATTTCACAACAGCAATGCTTAAACCAATCCAATGCTTGAGAATCAGGGCTCATTCTACAGTACTAGGGGAGAGTCTCACCACTTCTTTGAGTTTGAGTTCTATCTCCTCTGATGTGAGTTTCTTGCTCAGGGTTGTTTTCCTCAGCAGCATGTCACAGTAGTTGGCTAGCAGCTCTGGACACTTCGACTCTGGCTGGGTCTTCAGACCTACCCTGTAAAGACA
This sequence comes from Oncorhynchus keta, assembly GCF_023373465.1. Classification (NCBI taxonomy): domain Eukaryota; kingdom Metazoa; phylum Chordata; class Actinopteri; order Salmoniformes; family Salmonidae; genus Oncorhynchus; species Oncorhynchus keta. The sequence goes on along the minus strand of NC_068438.1, from coordinate 17,230,862 downwards.
CACACACAGATTAATAGTACACATAGAAATCTAATTACTAGAACAGGCCTCCACATTCAAGTCTGGCTGCGTCCCAATTCTCCACCCTTTTTCTGAAGTCTACATGAGCACACTTTCCTCCAGCCAATGGTTACACTGATCATATGCTTTTAAATCCATGATGTGGAGTGTGAAAATGCACCCCTCAGGAAAAGGGTGAAGAATCAGGATGCAGCTCATATTCTGTGATGGGTGGACTAGCAGCCATATTGACCCTTAACCAAGGAATATAATATAAACATACAACCCAGGTTTGTCTCACCCTTTCTGTTTGAGGGGCAGCTCCAGTTTAAAAATGGTGGCATCGTTCACCACAGCTTTGTAGGCCTGAAGAGAAACACAGAACTGTCAAACCTCCCGCTATCCCCCCCTTTTTTTCTCCTCCTCCGTCCATCCCCCTTTTCTCTCCACCCCTCCGTTACATCTGCTCTCTTCAACCCTTTACTCTCGCTTAATGTCTCTGCCCTCTCACCCCCCTTTTTTCTCCTCCATCCCCCCTTCTCTCCACCCCTCCGTCTCCTCCCTTCACCCCCTTTTGTCTCGCTGTATGCATGTACAGTACCAGTCAAACATTTGGACACACCTGCTCTTTCAAGGGTTTTGAATTTTTTCTACATTGTAGAATAATAGTGAAGACATCAAAACAATGAAATAACACACATGGAATCATGTAGTAACCAAAAAAGTGTTAAACAAATCTAAATATATTTTATATTCTTAAAGTAGCCACCCTTTACCTTAATGACAGCTTTGCACACTCTTGGCATTCTCTCAACCAGCTTCATGAGGTTGTCACCTGGAATGCATTTCAATTAACAGGTGTGCCTTGTTAAACGTGAATTTTGTGGAATTTCTGTCCGTCTTAATGCATTTGAACTGATGGTTTCGGATTTCTAAACATTGAATATTATTAGTCATCAGTTATACTAGAGACATAAGGGGTGCCATAGTCTAGGGTCTGCACCAGAAGTTAATGGGTATCTGTAGGAGGAATGGATATAATAGATGAGTGACAGAAAGACGATCACATGTTGGCTGGCACTGATAAGGGTGGAGAGCTGTGGATTAGTGAGGAAGGGGGTCAGGTCAGATTAAGGGAGAAGGAACAGTTTATTGCCGGTATCACTTAATTCCCTGCCTAACAACAAAGATGTTATGTTTAGCGAGAAGGAGGAGACTCCACCAAATTGGGGTGTATATATACCACCACTGGTGGAACCACGTCTTTGTCTTATGTAGCTGTATTGACCCAATGGGTGAATAAAATTGGTTGGAGCTTTCATAGTGTCTATTGATTTCTTACTCTGATATTTAGAACCTAACGGAGCCAATCAGTTGTGTTGTGACAAGGTAGGGGTGGTATACAGAAGATTGCCTTATTTGGTAAAAGTCCAAATCCATATTATGGCAAGAACAGCTTAAATATTTAAAGAGAAATTACAGCCCATCATTACTTTAGGACATGAAGGTCAGTCAATCCGTAATATTTCAAGAACTTTGAAAGTTTCTTCAAGTGCTGTCGCAAAAACCTCGAAGCACTATGATGAAACTGGCTCACATGAGGACCGCCACAGGAAAAGAAGACCCAGAGTTACCTCTGCTGCAGAGGATACGTTCATTAGAGTTGCCAGCCAGTGGAGGAGGTGTTAAACCTATTGAAGTCATTACCAGATGGTAAATCTACAGGTTAGGGTCTTATGGACAATTTTTTGCTTCACTGTGCTGCTCCCCAGATTGCAGTTCCACTGAGATACATATTTAATTGGTCACTGGAAAAGGGGACGTTTGCAAATGTATGGAAGCATCTGAAACTGTGTCCTATTCCGAAAGACAGCAAAGAACCCATTACTCCTGCTAATAGTCGACCAATTAGTCTACTCCCTACACTCAGTAAGATATTGGAGGGTATTGTGAGTAGACAAATGTGGGAGTACATGGAAAATAATGATCTGATTACAGCCAATCAAATTCTTCAGCAAATAACAAGCATTAATTGAGAGTCAGGTGAACTACTGTTCGGTGGTCTGGGGAAATGCATCATCAAGTGAAGTGAGGAGACTGCAGAATGCACAGAATAAAGCAGCAAAGATTGTTTTAAGGTGAAGATATGGTTCTTCTGTTGCAGTCATGGGCAGTGTCCTTGGTTGGTCATCAATCGACAAGGTAATTGAAAAAAACGTGCTTATTTTATAATATACATAATTTAAAACGGCCAAGTTCTATTCACAACGGTATTCAGTTGGTAAGAGACAGACATTCTGTAAATACTAGGAATAGATTGTCCACCATCTATGCGTTATCCAGACAGAAAAGAGAAATAGGCATTTCGATTTAGAGCAATACAGAAATGGAATAAATTAACTTAGCAAACTAGAAACCTTTCAATATATAAATGTATATATATAATTGTTTTTATTTTTTAAATATAGTATATAGAAATGTTGTGGGATTATAGTAGATGAAGAATCAATATTTTTTTAGATTGAGTATTTATTGGGTCATTATGCATGTTTGTAATAGTGTGTTATATGTGAAAGTGTGTTTGTATTATAAATTGTATTTTAATGTTTAAGGACTCTTGGAAGATAAGTCCAAATGGGGACTAAAAGAGATCCAAATCAAATCAAATCAAACCAGCCCAAATAAATGCTTCACAGAGTTCAGGTAACAGACACATCTCAACATCAACTGTTCAGAGGATACTGCATGAATCAGGCTTCATGGTAAAATTGCTGCAAAGAAACCAATACTAAAAGACACCAATAAAAAGAAGAGACTTGCTTGGGTCAAGGAACACGAGCAATGGACATTAGACTGGTGGAAATCTGTCCTTTGGTCTGATGAGTCCAAATTGGAGATTTTTGGTTCCAACCGCAGTGTCTTTCTGAGATGCAGAGTAGGTGAACGGATGATCTCCGCATGTGTGGTTCACACCAAGAAGCATGGAGGTGGTGGTGTGATGGTGCTTTGCTGGTGACACTGTCAGTGATTTATTTAGAATTCAAGGCTATTTGACCAAGAAGGAGAGTGATGGAGTGCTGCATCAGATGACCTGACCTCAACCCAATTGAGATGGTTTGGGAAGTGTTGGACCGCAGAGTGAAGAAAAGCAGCCAATAAGTATTCAGTATAATTGGGAATTCCTTCAAGATTGTTGGAAAAGCATTCCAGGTGAAGCTGATTGAGAGAATGCCAAGAGTGTGCAAAGCTGTCATGAAGCCAAAGGGTGGCTACTTTGAAGAATCTCAAATATAAATATATTTTGATTTGTTTAACACTTCTTTGGTTACTACATGATTCTATATGTGTTATTTCATAGTTTTGATGTCATCACTATCATTCTATAATGTAGAAAATACTAAAAATAAAGAAAAACTCAAATGAGTAGGTGTGTCCAAACCTTTGACTGGTGCTGTATGTGTATGTGTGTACCTTGTCTCTGGCGGTGAGGAATCGAGGGTCATCCTGAAAAGCCTCCTTCACCAGTTTACTGAAACGGTTAAACAATGTCAGCAGCTGCTCCACGTACTTCTCAGAGTCCTGCACACCGGAATAAAAAGAGAAACATACAGATATACTGTATGTTACAGATACATTTTGAGTGAGTGTGTGTGTGTGTATATACAGTGGTGCAAAAAGTATTTAGTCAGCCACCAATTGGGCAAGTTCTTCCACTTAAAAAGATGAGAGAGGCCTGTAATTTTCATCATAGGTACACTTCAACTGTGACAGACAAAATTAGAAAAAAAATCCAGAAAATCACATTGTAGGATTTTTAATGAATTTATTTTCAAATTATGGTGGAAAATAAGTATTTGGTCAATAACAAAAGTTTCTCAATACTTTGTTATATACCCTTTGTTGGCAATGACAGAGGTCAAACGTTTTCTGTAAGTCTTCACAAGGTTTTTACACACTGCTGCTGGTATTTTGGCCCATTCCTCCATGCAGATCTCCTCTAGAGCAGTGATGTTTTGGGGCTGTTGCTGGGCAACACGGACTTTCAACTCCCTCCAAAGATTTTCTATGGGGTTGAGATCTGGAGACTGGCTAGGGCACTCCAGGACCTTGAAATGCTTCTTACGAAGCCACTCCTTCGTTGCCCGGGCGGTGTGTTTGCGATCATTGTCATGCTGAAAGACCCAGCCACGTTTCGTCTTCAATGCCCTTGCTGATGGAAGGAGGTTTTCACTCAAAATCTCACGATACATGGCCCCATTCATTCTTTCCTTTACACGGATCAGTCGTCCTGGTCCCTTTGCAGAAAAACAGCCCCAAAGCATGATGTTTCCACCCCCATGCTTCACAGTAGGTATGGTGTTCTTCAGATGCAACTCAGCATTCTTTGTCCTCCAAACACAACGAGTTGAGTTTTTACCAAAAAGTTCTATTTTGGTTTCATCTGACCATATGACATTCTCCCAATCTTCTTCTGGATCATCCAAATGCTCTCTAGCAAACTTCAGACGGGCCTGGACATGTACTGGCTTAAGCAGGGGGACACGTCTGGCACTGCAGGATGTGAGTCCCGGGCGGCGTGGTGTGTTACTGATGGTAGGCTTTGTTACTTTGGTCCCAGCTCTCTGCAGGTCATTCACTAGGTCCCCCCGTGTGGTCCTGGGATTTTTGCTCACCGTTCTTGTGATCATTTTGACCCCACGGGTTGAGATCTTGCGTGGAGCCCCAGATCGAAGGAGATTATCAGTGGTCTTGTATGTCTTCCATTTCCTAATAATTGCTCCCACAGTTGATTTCTTCAAACCAAGCTGCTTACCTATTGCAGATTCAGTCTTCCCAGCCTGGTACAGGTCTACAATTTTGTTTCTGGTGTCCTTTGACAGCTATTTGGTCTTGGCCATAGTGGAGTTTGGAGTGTGACTGTTTGAGGTTGTGGACAGGTGTCTTTTATACTGATAACAAGTTCAAACAGGTGCCATTAATACAGGTAACGAGTGGAGGACAGAGGAGCCTCTTAAAGAAGAAGTTACAGGTCTGTGAGAGCCAGAAATCTTGCTTGTTTGTAGGTGACCAAATACTTATTTTCCACCATAATTTGCAAATAAATGTGATACAATGTGATTTTCTGGATTTTACCCTCATTTTGTCTGTCATAGCTGAAGTGTACCTATGATGAAAATTACAGGCCTCTCATCTTTTTAAGTGGGAGAACTTGCACAATTGGTGGCTGACTAAATACTTTTTTGCCCCACTGTACATGCTTTACTACACTTACTAGTACCAGAAGTCCTCACAAAAATAGTAAACCAACTAAAATTCAGAGAAGTGAGGACATTTTAGGCTTAGGGTTAAAATTAGGGTTAGGTGTTACGGTTAGGTTTAGGAGTTAGGGTTTAAGAAAAATAGGATTTTAAATGGTAATCAATTGTTGGTCCCCAAAAAGTCCTCACAAGTATAGTAAGACATGGCTCTGTGTGTGTGTACATACAGAAGTGATAGTCTCTGCAGCAGCCACCATATCAGCCAGCCCAGCGTTCATGATGTGATCCTCCAGATCTTTCAGCATGGGCTCTATCCCACTAGGAACCTTATCCATCAGGGAAAACATCAGGTGGAGCTCTGCAGGGTGAAGGACATTAACGTCACACAAAGAAGGACCCTCTTCTATAACCGGTCCCAAGGTTGGTAGGTAACAGTAGTAATGCAACATGTTACTCACTGTCTGTCTCATTGCGTTTGATCATGCCGGGACATTCAGCCAGGATGGTTTCTTTAAACGACGTCACCAGAGCGTTCACACAACATTCCATCAGCTGGAGAGAGACAACAGAGACTAACATTGGTCTACATGACATCATCATCTCTTGACTGTGAATATGAGTTTAAACCAGTCTATACAGCCTCATGGGTAAACTGTCTACTCACAGCTTGGACAGAGTTACATTCACGACGAGTCTCAAGGTATCGAACTGCCCTCTTCTCCTCTTCTCTTAGCTTTGTGTCTGCCTGCAAGACACACACACAGTCAGTGAATGTATACACACTCACTGAGAGACATTGTCACAACACACACACAGAGCGCAGTCCTTACATATTTCATGTAGTTCTGGACTCCGTTCTGCTGTAGGTATGATGGGGCCTGTGTTCTGTAGAACCTCTCAGTTGAGTCCAGGTAGGCCTTCTCAAAGTTATCTCTGTAGATCTGGAGCTTGTCTTCAGGGTTAGAGCACAGGTTGACTACAAAACGCAAGCACACACACACACTTTGTCAAAATACCGAAAACATACCATACTTCACAAAAACTTCCCATATAAAATGTGTGGATATTAGCCACTCAGGGTGTATATGTCCTACCGTATGATTCTCGTACTCCTATAACCAGCTGGGAGTCAAAAGCCTCTCCCAGCCTTTCAGCATGAACCAGCTTCATAGCACTGTCCTGAAGACGGCTCTTTATGTTGGAGAAGATTGACTCGTTCCATGTGTCCAACATCAACTAGATGAGAGGCAGAGGGGGATATATATATATAAATAAGAGAGAGAAAAAGCAGGACAAGACAGTTGATGAATACCATCAAAAAGAAGAGCATTGTCCATCTCTCCCCTCCCTACGTACGATGCTGTAGTCTACATTAGACTCATTGTTTCTGCCCTGCCTCTCTCCTTCCTCCTCTCCCTCATTCCCCTCTCCTCACCTTGCGTACGATGCTGTCCTCAACGTTAGACTTCTTGTTGCTGCCCTGCTTCCCCATCAGCGTGATCTCCAGCTGACAGAAGGGTTTGGGCAGGATGTCACACTGCGTGAAGAACTTTCGCCACTCCACAATGTAGGCCTTCAGCAACGCTGTGTCATCCTGGTGACTCAACACACGCTGCCATGGAAACAGGTCAGAGGTTAGGTCAGAGACAGCTTGCATAGGTAGAGGTTAGGATTCAGAGGTTTAAGGGTCAGCCTCTTGCCTACAACTGTTATCACTGTACTGGAAAGGTGTGTGTGTATGTGTGTGTGTACGAAGAATAGCACATTCCAACCTCAAATGGGATTTCAACCATTACCGAAACCCTTCCCCTGTAACCCACTGTTCCACTTACGTTCTGAGCTTGTTTGATGAAGTCTAGGATGTCTTCTTTGAGGGCCTGGTGGATCTTAGCTGGGCCCTTATCATCCCACAGACACACAGCATGGACGTCTCTGCAACACAAAATAACAAGCGCAGGGTTTGTGTGTGTGTGCGGTTGCAGTATGTGTGTGTGTCTTCTGTGCAGTTTGGTGTGGTGTGATGCAGTGTGTGTATCTTACGAGAAGAGGTCGAACCACTGCTGCTTGGTGACAGCCTCCTGTCTCAGCAGCTTGAGAACAATGGGCCTCATCAAGTCCCACTTGTCCTCAAACTGCAAGGAGCCTTTATTCTGGAGAGAGATGATACTACTGTTACTACTCACTACAACTATACTGTTACTACTCAGGGTTGTATTCATTAGTACACACGGTGGAAAATGTTTGGCAACAGAAAATGAAAACAAGCATTTCTATTTGGACAATTTAAAGTAGTCACTCTCTGTTTCGGCTTGTTTGCTTATATTTTGTGCCTAGTGAATATGACCCAGGACTCACTAGAACTACTGTCAGACTGCAATGGAACATTATTCTGGAAAGAAACTGAAACAATTACTTTTACCACCTGTTACTTAGTATCTCAGACTACAGAGTGCCTTCACTCTGCAGAGAGATGACACCACTCACGACCCAGTATCTAGAACCATTCATTCTGGAGAGAGACGCGAACAACACTGTTCCTACATACTAACCCATTACCCAGTCATTTGCTACTGACGCTGTTCTGAATCAAATTGTATGTTTAATAGTAGTTTTCTATTATATTCTTTTAAAACATAACGTTACAATGGTTTAGTTCGCTAAAATAAATCCGGCTTCAACTAAAATCTTAGCTACAGACTACATGGTCAACAGTGTAGTTGCACCCAACTTTGATCAATCTGTAGCAGTCAAGATTGTATGTACAGTTTGCTGTGCTGGAGAACTGACAAACAGAACGAATGAAAGGTTAGCTTGCCAATTCAGCTGATTGTTCCACCACCTGCACAAGCCTTTGCATATTCTCTTACAGTTTGATGTGGCCAGACAACCGTTACTACAATGAACTGGGAATTATATTATTGATTAACTATCAATTTAAAAGACGAAATGCTTATGCCGGTGACAACTGTATTGCACGTTAGCCAGATGGCTGTCTAGCTAAATTATCTTAGCATCCCTTGCTAGCTAACTAGCAAGAAAGACCTTTCTGTTGCCTTAAATGCAACAACAACAAAAAAAACTGTCACAGTGTTCGTGGTCAGGTTTGTTTTGAACTCTTTCATGAACTTATTTACATCCAGACTATGGGCATTGGGAGCATAATCACGTGTTCAAATCCAGGTAAAATGTTGAAGTGAAGAGGCTCTTACCTTTAACAAATTAGACGTCGCCATGTTTCCTCCAACTTGTGCCCTCCTCGCGCAGTCTCGCGAGAGTATGGTTGGAGGGAATTGGGTAACGTAGCTTCTGACTTAAAAATAAACAGAGTTAAAGGCTAGATATTTGTCCAGTTTACAGCATTGTGTCATGACATTTTCACTGCTCTTTGTCTACTAAATGCACATAAGACACTGCACCAACTAGGATATTGCAGGTGTTGGAAGGTAAATACAGTAGGACACAGTTGACTGGGCTGGGCCAGTGCTAAACTTAGCTGCCGTGGACTTGACTGCCATGGAACCACTGAGTTCTATTAAAGGTCAGTGCATGGTATGTACAGTAGCTATGTGACTTGGAGACAAGCAAGTAACATAGAGAAGGGATATGCGTCCTGTTCGAAGCAACACAGCCTTCCTCTTTCCTCTTTTTTTCCTTCCTTTATTCTTTCAAGCCTTTCCTCCCACTTTCCTTCCTTGGGTAGAGTAATTACCTGGCTGAAATGAAGTAATCACTGATCTAAATACCCCCCAACCCCCTCCCACAGTTTCACACACACCCATGTTCACCCACTTTGTACCACACACTTTCATCACTACACCTATCATCTGAAAACACTAAGTAGTCTTTGCACTTTGATTAGAGAACACTGTTAATCATTCAGCCCAGGCAGCACAGTAGACATTTAAAAGCCCCAGGACAGGCAGCACACAGCAGTGTGTTCCCCATCCCAGGATCCCTCTGTTACAGAGATACAACATGGCTGAGATGGACCCAGATGGGATTATAGCTACAGACCCCAGAAATAATTATGATAGAAAATGCCTTATTATCCGGAAGCTTCTGAAGTTCAACCCTAAACAAGTGTTTACATGGTGAGTCAGGGGGGGAGGGGATGTTATATCAGTGATTATCTGCATCCCATCTGGCAACCTATCCTTTATATAATGCATTACTTTTAACCAGCTCCCTATGGGCTCTGATCGAAAGTAGAGCACTATATAGGGAATACGGTGCCATGTCGGACAGATAGTGACATAGTGGAGATCTATCAATGTCTAAGAATGGAGGGTGTCCACTGTCCAGTAGTTGTGAATGTCCCTGGCGGCTACCATACAGATGCCTGGACTGAGTTGTGATAAAACCCTTATGAAGACTATATGGCCGAAACATGTTGGTTTTACCAATAAAGACCCAGTTTTATCAACGTCTACTGTCTTCCAGAGTTTCTGAATTTCTGCTTCACTTATGCATTGTCCTAACAGGCAGCTGGTGAAGACAGTAGCCATGGGTCAGGGTTTGGCTGTTCTCATGTGTGGCACAGCAGTAACTTCCCAGTACCTGGCTTCAGACTACCATGTGGACGCGCCCATGCTCCAGAGCTTTATGAGCTATGCACTGCTCTGCATCACCTACACCACCGCTCTGCTGTTCAGAACAGGTACACACACACTCACGCACACCAACGTGCTGTTCTGAAGAACAGGTAGTCTCTCTCTCACACACACCACCCCAGGGCACTCCTCATCAGAATAGTGCAGTTGTGAACTCTATAAAATGTTATAGTTGTGTAGCAGTGCAATAACCTCCAGGCTACCCTCTCCTAACGTACTGTAGGGGATGGCAATATGTTTCAGATTTTAAAGAAGAGGTGGTGGAAGTATCTCCTAGTAGGCTTGGTGGACGTTGAGGCTAACTACACTGTGGTTAAAGCTTACCAGTACACTACACTCACCAGTATACAGGTCAGAACTACGAGAGGGTGTGTGTATGTTTTTGTGTGTGTTAGAGTTTGCGTGCCTGCAGGCATGCATGTGTGTGTGTGCATGTGTGTGTGTGCTGAGTTATGTCAATGTATGTGACTATTCTGGTGTGTCTCTCTGTCTTCCAGCTGCTGGACTGTTTTGTGATCCCTGTGTTGATGATACTCTCCTGCTGGTTCCTGAAGACGTGCTACAGACCCGTCCACTACATATCTGTGTGTGTCTGTCTGCTGGGGGTGGGGGCCATGGTGGGAGCTGACCTACTGGCTGGACGAGACTTGGGATCCAGTAAGAACCCACTCCATTCATTTGTTAATTCATTAATTATTTAATTCAATCTCTCAATTCATATCATAATAAATAGTAACATATTAACCTCACCTCTTTCCTCATCCTCCTCTCCTATCTCGTTCCTCTCCCCCCTCTCTCCTAGCCTCAGACTTTCTGCTAGGTGATGGCTTGGTCCTGCTCAGTGCCAGTCTATATGCTGTGTCTAACTTGTGTCAGGAGTACATCGTCAAACACCTCAGCAGTGTAGAGTTCCTAGGCATGGTCGGCCTGTTCGGAACACTCATCAGTGGCATACAGCTGTAAGTGTGTGTGTTTACGTGTGTGTGCGTATGCGTGTGGATGTGTGTTGAGTGTACATGTTCGGTGAGAAGGTAGTAGAATGGGAATGTGGTTGATTTGAGTGGTCTGCTGTGTTCCTACAGGGGTGTTCTGGAACATAACAATGTGGCAAACATCCAATGGGACTGGAGAATCGGTTAGTACCACATAAAACAAAATATACAAGTAACTGGCTAAATAAAATAAACTCTTGAGTACATGAGGGATTCATAGTATATTCAAAGCAGGTACTTCCACACAGGTGTGGTTCCTGAGTTAATTAAGCAATTAACATCCCATCATGCTTAGGGTCATGTAAAAAATGCCCAGTTGCACATTTTTTTTGCTACCATGACTGGAAAAAGAGAACTCAGTGACTTTAAAAGAGGGGTCTCAAAGGTGCATAGGGTTGTAAAGGGTGTGTGTGTGTGTGTGTGTGTGTGTGTGTGTGTGTGTGTGTGTGTGTGTGTGTGTGTGTGTGTGTGTGTGTGTGTGTGTGTGTGTGTGTGTGTGTGTCTCATTCACCAGATCTCAACACAATTGAACACTTATGGGAGTTTCTGGAGTGGCTTAGACAGCGTTTTCCACCACCATCAACAAAACACAAAATCATGGAATTTCTAATGGAAGAATGGCGTCATATCCCTCCAATACAATGATCAGACACTTGGAGAATCTATGCCTGGTGCACAGAAGCTGTTCTGGCGGCTCGTGGTGACCCAACGACCTATTAAGACCTTTATGTTGGTGCTTCCTTTATTTTGGCAGTTACCTGTATATTTGTTGACATTTTTTTTATTAAAGAGACAGGACAGTGTAGAAGAAGGAAAGTAAGGAGAGGGTTAGTTACAAAGTAGTTGTGGGTCCGCAGATTCGGTAGTGTAAACGACTAGACCACCCCAGGGCACCGGTTATTACCTCTCTCTTAGGGTTACAGACGTGGTGGTGGTTACTGATGTTTTGGTGGCAAGGTTACAGAGAGTACAGAATGTGTGCTGTGTTAGCTTGCAGAAGTACAGTTTCCACATACAGCTCTTTGCTGCTCTTTATCTTGGGTTTTATGGGAGCTGCAACCGTTGATCTACCTTGTTAATAATACTTTCTGCCCTGTATAATGACTGTATGTGTTTTCTGTTCCGGCCTATTGTTCTCTGACTACACCCAGTACAGCTGTATAAATGACTACAGAGAGTAGAGTAGTAGTACTCTGTTGATTCCAACTTGGGAAATTGTTTAATCACCACAAGCATAATCAATGTTACAAAACACAAGACACGGATCAATAATATTCAGATAATAACACATAATAAAATATTTAAAAGACAGATGCACCTGTGATAAGAGAGCCAAGTAAAATATATTAGAAATCCTGTTGTCGGTATAGTATAGTATGTTCATTTTATAATGTATACTTCTTCTCTCCCCAGGCCTGTTGTTTGCTGGCTATGCCCTGTGTATGTACACCCTGTACAGCTGTATGCCCATAGTGCTCAGGAAGACCAGTGCTACAGCAGTCAACCTCTCCCTGCTCACTGAAGACCTCCTCAGCCTCTTCTGTGGCCTGTTTCTCTTTCAATACACAGTTAGTACACACACACACATACACACACACACTGCAGAAACACTGAGGATAGTGGGTACAGCAGGTTGAGCCATTTGACAGTTCAGTTAGTGATTGTGTGTCTGAACAGATAAAGAGATGAGTTAATCAATGATTTGATGACTCCATATATGGATGATAGATTGATTGGTTGCTGCTAAACTATGTCTGTACTCACTGTAATCTCTGTCAAACTTGTCGAATCTAATCTCTGTGAGATCAAGGACACAGTAGTGATAAGATCAGTACCCAGAAACAGAGGTAGAGCTGTCCTGATCACAGGACACAGCTGACCTTATCTTAAAACATCTTAGTCGTGCAGAGAAATCCCTGGTCACCGTGTCCCTGTTCAGTGTATTGATGACTGTTGTTAATGCGTAATCTACTATGGCCTCATATAGCTCATCTGGTGTGTGTGTGTGTTTGTGTGTGTGTGTGTGTGTGTGTGTGTGTGTGTGTGTGTGTGTGTGTGTGTGTGTGTGTGTGTGTGTGTGTGTGTGTGTGTGTGTGTGTGTGTGTGTGTGTAGTTCTCAGGTCTGTATATTGTGTCTCTGGTGATCATCCTGGTGGGCTTTGTCTCCTTCAACGCTGTGGCAACGACCCCTACCCCTGCAGACCCTATCACCCCCTCTGTTGGCTGGAAGGAGGGTGGCTATGACAACCCTGATGACATCATCAATGAAGAAGTAGTGGTGGAGGTCTTGGAGGAGCAGGAAGAGGAAGAGGGTGAATGCCCAGGGGTATCGTGGAATCAGAGAACACAGTATGAGGAAGTACCGACGATGTGATCTGATCTACTAGACGAGCACTTCCCAAGAGTCTATAGCTGTTCATCTCCTTGTCTCCTTTCTTTCATTCTTACTATTCTAATAGATCTACAGATTCACCGGTGTACAGTTGAAGTCGGAAGTTTACATTACACTAGGTTGAAGTCATTAAAACGTGTTTTTCAACCACTCTACAAATTTCTTGTTAACAAACTATAGTTTTGGCAAGTTGGTTAGGACATCTACTTTGTGCATGGCACAAGTAATTTTTACAACAATTGTTTACAGACAGATTATTTCACTTATAATTCACTGTATCACAATTCCAGTGGGTCAGAAGTTTATATACACCAGTGGGTCAGAAGTTTACATACACCAAGTTGACTGTGCCTTTAAACAGCATGGAAAATTCCAGAAAATTATGTCATGGCTTGAGAAGCGTCTGATAAGCTAATTGACATCATTTGAGTAAATTGGAGTTGGATCTGTGGATGTATTTCAAGGCCCACCTTCAAACTCAGTGCCTCTTTGCTTGACATCATGGGAAAATCAAAAGAAATCAGCCAAGACCTCAGAAAAATGGTAGACCTCCACAAGTCTGGTTCATCCTTCAGCTGTATGTACAGTATAGGTGTTTTGTATTAGTTGTAATATTTCTCCACTAGTTGACTTGGCAAGAGGAATAATAAATGTTTTATTCCACATTCATTGTGGGGTGTGTCAATTTAATGAGTGAGACTTCATTGATATCAAACATAAACCCAATTTTAAGCAAGATATTTTCACATGAAGATAGACATTTTCTATATTAACTGCAGGGCTCAATGCGTGAAACATCACCTGATTAAATAATAATACATTGAGACAACAAAACAAAAAACATAGACAGTTGAAATACTTTATACTTGAAATCTTGGAATGAGGTCGCAGGTTGAGTATTTGTCACTTCATGTCTTCGCGTGGCTTCGCTCTTCCGGTAGGGTAGAGAGCTGTCCGTGGTGCTGAAACCTTTAGGAGCACGCGCACAATATTGTTTACAAACATCGGATCTGATCAGCTGATCAAATCTATGGACAAAAAACCTTGTTTTTCCCGAGGTAGTGCTCGTCAAATACTTTATTATAAACAGTTAGCGAACTAATAATCTGCTTTGTGATTCACTCAATATATGATGCTAAACAATCTGCTTTGGGACAAATAATAACTGACATGAAGACACGACCTCCGTGTGTTCACAGATAGTTGAGATATAATAAGGCAGACTGCATGCACATTTTTTTCTGTCAATCAATCTTCCATCTCTCTCCCTGAAGCCTAAACGGTCTCATCAGCTCCGCATGAATGATATATAGATAGACTACAAGGCTATAGAGCTTGCACAGCCCCATATGGAAAATAATCATGAAAATCGAATAAGAATCTTGAATGGCAGAAGAACATTATTTTTCCAAAAATCTAAGTAATCTAATAAGAATCTAGTAAGATGTTGTATGTTTTTCCTTATATGGCAGTGTTGTATTTGTATGTATGTTACTTATATGACATATGACAATTGAATACATGATTGTGGTGCATTTCCTACAAAGAAATGGTAAGACATATTTGAGACAAAATATATTAATTATGTTCTGAGAGTGTAACCTCTAAAAAACAAATGTTTTTCTTATAGGTTTCATGTTGTGTTTTAAAAACAATGACAATTACTATTATAAAATACAGTATTTGCAAATAAAAGTTCAGATATGAGATTCCATGGTTAAAGCTGGGTAGAACCTCCTACTGGACAGTTGATTCATCTACAGCTATGCAGGGTTTTAATCAAACCCAGCCCTGACTACTACCAATGTGCCATTGTGAGAATGATCGTTGAAAGATCCCCACTTAATAGCTAAATAGACTCTGCTACTATCAAAGCCATTCCTTCTCTCCTCCTCCACCTCTTCATCCTCTACCTGTCCTCCTCTTCTCATTCAGTTGATGCCCCTAGTTTGCATAATATACAACCTTAGAACATAAAACTGATAATAACATTTTTGTGATTCTGTCCCGGGCTCTGGAGCGATCATGGACCCACGGTCTGAGGGATCCAACTCCCAGTCCGAGGGAACCGACTACGTTCCCTACGGTATTCCCTATATTCTGGATCACAGATCTGAGCTGTGTGTGTCAGAGGCTCACAGCCAGCAGTTACTGGGCATGCTCAGATCGTTCAGAGAGAGAGGCCTGCTGTTTGACTTCACTGTAACAGTCCAGGAACAGACCTTCCCCTGTGTCCTGGCAGCCTGCAGCAACATCTTCAGGTTGGTGTGTGTGTGCGTCTGTGTGTGCGTGCATGTGTGCGTTTGCTCTAACGGTTCTCTGTCTGCAGGGTCATGTTTGAGTTGAAAATGCGTGAGTGTGGGGATGGGATGGTACCCTGGGTAACCAGCCGTACGCTGCTACCTGGACTTATTTCACTCTGGAGAGATAGTCGTCACCAATGAAAACATAGACATGCTGTTCCAGCTCATTTCTTTCCTCATCATCAAGTTGCATCAGGTGTGTTAGTGCTAGAACAAATACACCCCTCTGGGTCCCCAGGACCAGCATTGGGAAATACTGAAGTAGATAGTTGCTCCTTTTAGCTTTGAGAAAGTCACTACATGTGAGCCATGGAAAATTGTGCATGGGTCCACTCCCCCTGAAGGATTTAAAAGCATTGGTTTGCTTTTAAATACTAATGGTGAGAAATACTGATCTACTTCCTGTCCTCCCAGGTGGGTGTGCTGGAGGTATGTATGGGGTCGGACAGTCTGAGAGTGCCCAGTGAGGAGATGGCAGTAAGGTCATCACCTGGACCTCCGTCATTCCTTTGCCACAGCTATATACTACCCAACTACCCAGGTAAAGAACACACACACAAATACAGAAACCCCCACACACATATACCTCTAATCCTCCCCATGGCCTCATATTACCCAGAAACCAGTGCGTGCGGCTGTATCATCGACACATCATCAGTGGCGATATCGGACTCCTTCAACCCGTCGCTGGACTGTTTCCTGCGCTATGATGTAGTCTCTGACCAGTAGAGCCACCTGGTGGCAGAGTTTGGTCAGTTTTTCCATGGCACCTTGGTCAAGGCTGTGTCCGTCAACACTACTCCTATGTGACTTAACTATGTATAAGGTGACTGACTTGTTGGTTGATTGACTGATTGAATGAGTATTTGATTGATGGATGTCTCCATCTATAAGTCTTTGTATTTATTTATCCTTCATTTAATCAGGCAGTTCCTATTGGCATAGATACAGGACATAAGGACTTTGTCATTAAAACAAACTTGACAATTCTACGAAACACCAACTCGCCACACCTGACCAGTCTGATTCCTGTGTTCTATCTCGGTGTACAATTTATGTCCAGGAGACGTGTGTGTGGCAGGTGGAGGGGGGGGTCATTTGAGTATACCAGGTTCAACGCAGGTGCCGTGGGCGTGGCCAACCGACTCTACATCCTGGGAGGAGTCTACTCGCTTGATGAGATCACTGATGAAGTACCACAATGGTTGGGGAAGTGACACCAATGTGTCACTCCCCCTGACAGTGTTTCACTGTCCGGTCATAAGCTTCAGCAGATACAGAGACCCCCGGGGAGGGACACGTAACACACACACACACACGAGTGCATATGCGACGTGGCCTCATATACACAACACACACAGGGACTAAAAGTTGCACTCCACATCAATGAAAGAAATTGTTTAGTCATCTCAACTATTTATTAGTTTTATCACATTTTATGTTTATATACACTGCTCAAAAAAAATAAAGGGAACACTAAAATAACACATCCTATATCTGAATGAATTAAATATTCTTATTAAACACTTTTCTTTACATAGTTGAATGTGCTGACAACAAAATCAAACAAAAACAATCAATGGAAACCACATTTATCAACCCATGAAGGTCTGTATTTGGAGTCACAGTCAAAATTAAAGTGGAAAACCACACTACAGACTGATCCAACTTTGATGTAATGTCCTTAAAACAAGTCAAAATGAGGCTCAGTAGTGTGTGTGGCCTCCACGTGCCTGTATGACCTCCCTACAACACCTGGGCATGCTCCTGATGAGGTGGTGGATGGTCGGTCTCCTGAGGGATCTCCTCCCAGACCTGGACTAAAGCATCCGCCAACACCTGGACAGTCTGTGGTGCAACGTGGCGTTGGTGGATGGAGCGAGACATGATGTCCCAGATGTGCTCAATTGGATTCAGGTCTGGGGAACGGGCGGGCGAGTCCATCGCATCAATGCCTTCCTCTTGCAGGAACTGCTGACACACTCCAGCCACATGAGGTCTAGCATTGTCTTGCATTAGGAGGAACCCAGGGCCAACCGCACCAGCATATGGTCTCACAAGGGTTCTGAGGATCTCATCTCGGTACCTAATGGCAGTCAGGCTACCTCTGGCGAGCACATGGAGGGCTGTGCGACCCCCCAAAGAAATGCCACCCAACACCATGACTGACCCACCACTAAACCGGTCATGCTGGAGGATGTTGCAGGCAGCAGAACATTCTCCACGGCGTCTCCAGACTCTGTCACGTCTGTCACATGTGCTCAGTGTGAACCTGCTTTAATCTGTGAAGAGCACAGGGTGCCAGTGGCGAATTTGCCAATCTTGGTGTTCTCTGGCAAATGCCAAACATCCTGCACGGTGTTGGGCTGTAAGCACAACCCCCACCTGTGGACATCGGGCCCTCATACCACCCTCATGGAGTCTGTTTCTGACCGTTTGAGCAGACACATGCACATTTGTGGCCTGCTGGAGGTCATTTTGCAGGGCTCTGGCAGTGTTCCTCCTTGCACAAAGGCGGAGGTAGCAGTCCTGCTGCTGGGTTGTTGCCCTCCTACGGCCTCCTCCACGTCTCCTGATGTACTGGTCTGTCTCCTGGTAGCGCCTCCATGCTCTGGACACTACGTTGACAGACACAGCAAACCTTCTTGCCACAGCTCGCATTGATGTTCCATCCTGGATGAGCTGCACTACCTGAGCCACTTGTGTGGGTTGTAGACTCTGTCTCATGCTACCACTAGAGTGAAAGCACCGCCAGCATTCAAAAGTGACCAAAACATCAGCCAGGAAGCATAGGAACTGAGAAGTTGTCTGTGGTCCCCACCTGCAGAACCACTCCTTTATTGGGGTTGTCTTGCGAATTGCCTATAATTTCCACCTGTTGTCTATTCCATTTGCACAACAGCATGTGAAATGTATTGTCAATCAGTGTTGCTTCCTAAGTGGACAGTTTGATTTATGTTTACATGTTCTATTCTCAAGAATGCTATTTGGGTTCAAAGTAACAGTAGAGGTTTCTGAGTCTTCTGACCCACAGACTTGCCTTGGTTGTTTCTGGACATGTCTGATCACCTGACCAAGGCAGTTGACATGCCATCTATTGCGGGCAGGATCTATTAAATAACTCTAGAATGGTATCTATTAAAGAACTTTATTTTCAGTGTAAGTGGGAGCCTGCTGTCCCAGGTAACACAAGTGTTACAACACCCTCTACTGGTAGACTATGGATTGTTTTTGTGCCAGAGTAGGCTTGTATAGCCAAACACCATGTTGTAATTTTGAAATATTTGTAAATACTTGCGCAGAAGGCTAACCATTTTACATGGCTCAAATATTGACTTTCTCAAAGTTAAAAACATGCAACTTCAAATCAGGTCAAATTGAATGAGGGCACCTGTGCTCCATAAACAGTTGCCGACTTTTCGCGGGAGATATGATAATATATCCATCCTCCTGTTCAGCGTCTTACTCGATGACCGACGGACTCAACTATCTGACTGGAAAGGGGTGTTCCACAAATTCTACGCTATATGTAGTAAGTTTGGGTTTAGTTGCGTCATGCAAATGTGTTATAATATTGTGCTACAATTTATAACGCATATTTCTTATACTCCAATAGTTATTTTAGATAGTATTCGTTCAACCATCTACGAAACGGGAGTAACCCTCCTCTTTTGAGTTAAAGCGGTCCTGTCCTGCTCCGTGGACTGATGTCACTAATAGAATGTGATGGTTTCGCGGATCTCCCACGGTCAGGAGTCCGTGTACGTTTCGTTGCTTTTTATTTCATAGGACAGCTTGCGCTGCAGCGACAAAGACAATTGTTTGTAGAGCGACTACCAAAGAACAGTACATTTTCGCTCTTAGTCTTCATTCTAGGACAGCTGTTCCATGGTTTATCATTAAACATTTTGTGAATAAAACAACATCGTTGCTGACAATGCTAGAATGTCTAGTAGCTGAATGTTGTCTGTTGTAACGAACGTGTTGCTGTAAGTAAAACATCGATTTGTTTTCCTAAAATACGCAATTTCGTCGATTGAAGATCATCAGGACAAGGCTACAGCAGAGCAAAGAGGACAAGACCTCACCCTCAGCATTTTGTTTGCATTTGATTTAGAGACATACAACAATGTTAACCCAGGTATGTATGGTTTATTAGCCTACATTGTTGGTAAATGTTTTCCAAAGTGGTAAGAACACACGTTTCCGTGTAGGTTGCAAGCTTGTTGTGGCGTGTCCAGGGCGCGCGACTTGGATACGACAACGTTCTTTCCGCGTAGCCTAATGAATCAAACGCCTTTAAATGATGGTCAGTGAAAAAAGCATCGACGATGCTGGATGCTCTTTTATTTGCATTTCGTGTGAAACGTGATCTAGTTTATTTGGTGTCCAGAAAACGTTGACACAACTTTTTTTTTCCTGCGCAGCATCGAGTGTGTTTAGCCTAGGCTAGACTACAGAAGCCATGTCAGGAGGAATTCTATTGTGTCGCTGAAATATTTGGCACTCCGCTCATTGATTTGCAATCGCAACTTTAAGTTAATAAAAAATGTATCCTTGAGTAGACTAGGATGCCATCTGATCAAGCTCTCTAATTTAGAGAAACTATTTGGAGAAGCGAAGGTTACATGTTACAAGCTTACTTCAACAGTCAAACCCACTGTCATGTTTCTCTGGTGACCGCCCAGCAATCATGTTACGATGAAATTACATCTTCGTCGCCATCTTTAGATACAATTACTTAAGGACAGTAGAGGATTATTTGATTGCTTTTGGGAACAGTGTTTGTCTCGTTATGCGTCGATCACCTATGCAGGCGACCCTGGTGTAGAGACAGACATGAAGTTGATTTTTTTCTTCCTGACTGTCAAATCCCGGATGGGATGATAATGACAATACGGCTAACCAGCCTATACACGAACAGTTGTCTTGTTGAAATGACGACTAGTCTACGGTTGGCGCGCCGAGAAACTATCGAGACCGGCTTCGTTGTCAGTGTTTCTGTTCTAGGTGCACCTACAGTCTGTTTCAGCCCTCGTTTCCTCCCCTCCCCCATTATCCCCGGCTTTACACACTCGATACAATGTTGCTATTCAGTTATACATAATGTCCAATTGAGTCGCAAGTTGCGACAGTGTTGCAATAGCCTATGTTTATCAACACGGGTCTGTCTGTCTGTCTATGCAATATTCGCGAGACTTTCTTGGGCTAGGCTACATTTTTTTCATGCGTTGTAGGCTATTTGGCTTCACGTTTTTGAAGGGCTGTCCATTTTGTCCTTCCGGTGCCAGGCCTTTTGAAAGTTTATTTTGACAATCTTAGCCTAAAGTTGAGGGTTGTTTCAAAGCACAACTCTAGGTGTCTTACATAATAATATTGTTATTATTATTCCACTCGCTCTAGCGCTTAAACTGCTAAGGGGCGGAAGGTAGCCTGGTGGTAAACCGAAAGGTTGCGAGATCGAATCCCCAAGTTGACGAGGTAAAAAAAAAAGAAGCTGTCTCTGCCCCTGAACAAAGGCAGTTAACCCTAGGCCGTCTTTGAAAATAAGATTTTGTTCTTAACTGACTTGCCTAGTAAAATAAATATATTAACAGTCAGCGCTCAGGAAATCCATAACTACTAGAATGGTCTCGAGTCAGTTGTTTCAATTGTGTAAATATTCCATAATAAACAATGCATTGCTAAATGAATGCATTTATTTTGTTAAAATGGGTCATAAGAAACCTCAGGACACCAAATGTAAATTGTAATTAGACAAATGTATTGAATGATCCAAAAGTGCATAGACTGTAAATACTAAAATAAGATTATAGTGTATTTTCTGACTAAGACAATAGTTGACTGCCCATCTAGCCCGTCCAAACTACACCTAAACCACATTGAAACTAATTTTAAATATTAAATTGCCAATAGTCTGATGGGTGACAATTGTCATCAGCCTCTTCACAATCAATTGATAAGTGCACCAGCGCATTGGAAAAGAAGGGACCGGGGCGTACGAAATAGCACTTCCATTTCAGTCTACAGAGGTCCATGCAGGTCAGTCATTTTGATTGCTTCTACCCTGTCGGAAAGAGCAAATTTCAAGGTTTTTAATGAACCTATTTTTGCCAAACAACTCTACAAATTGTGCAGATTGAAACAGACAAAGTATGACTTTTTCCTAGACTGAGGTTCCATACCGTTGCATTCCTCATGTGAGTACTGGCGACAATCAGCTATAAATATCCTTTCTTGTTTCCATTACATTTTTACTGTAAAATATGTGTTGACTGTGGTAGGGCAAGGGAATATAAAAAGTTGCTTTCATAGCCTCTGCTATGAAGCACAGCTAAATACAACTCAAAACATGCTATTCTGTTCTTTTGAAATAAATGCATCATGTTTTGTATGACATTCCTAAACATATTATTTTTTTAGTTTCATATAGATACTTTTTCACCTATAACCATTTTAAGATTTGCATAAATTAACATGGGTTTGAATGAGAACCATAGGACTACATTTACATTTAAGTCATTTAGCAGACTACAGAGGTAGCTATTCAAAATGGTCCTGCTCCTTTGCCAATTAAGCTATAAGAGCAACTTTAAAATGTTCAGGCTATCCTAATTTAAAATTCTTTAAAATCTTTATCAACTATAGCTACATAAATGTCTAAATTAGCATAAAATAACTCTCCAACAGCAACTCTTGAACCTTTCAAGCTAGACACGCCAAACCAACTTTATAATGTTCAGGCTATCCTCATTTAATGTAACAAAATCTTGATTAGCTATAAACATTTGCATAAATTAGCGTAGACTATCCCACAAACAGTAATTCTTTAACCGATCAAGCTAAGAGCCCACCATCTATCCAGGTAATTAACGTTTACATTTCAAAAGGCGTGGGCCCTGATGTTCTAAATCAGTTGGCAATCGTTGTATCATTACTATGCCTGCTTTCACACAGCGGGTTTGTCTGTTACTTAACTGTCTTAATGTGGTCGGTGTGGCCGCCTCCCGCACTTTGGCTCACGGCAGTTTACTATTGCACTTCGGTGCGTTTGTTTCAGCTCGCTGGGTGCACCGAGTAGACAGTTTGCTTTCAATGGAATGGTCTCAAATGTGCACACTCTGCTTACCTGGCGCTACGGGCCAGTTGCATGGATTGGAGGGACTCTGCACATGTTATGTGGTTATTAATGGTCTATAATAACAAGGTTGTTTTTTTCTGCAGAGAAAGAGAAAACGCACTGTGGAAGACTTCAACCAGTTTTGCACCTTTGTGTTGGCCTATGCTGGATACATCCCCTATCAAACAGAGGTAGGTTGATAAAACACAGTTTTCTCCTGTTCAAATAAGACTGAGATGTAGCTTATTAACACCAAATTGCTCTTGTAATTAATTGATGTCTTATTGTTTCTACATTGAAAACAATATATAAACGCAACATGTAAAGTGTTGGTGCCATGTTTCATAGCTGACATAAAAGATCCCCAAAATGTTGTACGCAAATGTGTTTACATCCCTGTTAGTGAGCATGTCTCCTTTGCCAAGATAATCCAATCCACCTGACAGGTGTGGCATATCAAGAAGATGATTAAACAGCATGATCATTACACAGGTGCACTTTGTGCTGGAGACAATGAAAGGCCACTCTAAAATGAGCAGTTTTGTCATACAACACAATGGCACACATCACGTTTTGAGGGAGCATGCTGACTGCAGGAATGTCCACCAGAGCTGTGACCAGAGAATTCAATGTTAATTTCTCTACCATAAGCCGCCTCCAACGTTGTTTTAGGGAATTTGGCAGTAAGTCCAACCGGCGCCATCACCTCCTGTTTCAGCATGATAACGCACAGCCCCATGTCGCAGGGATCTGTACACAATTACTGGAAGCTGAAAATGTCCCAGTTCTTCTGGGGCTAGCATTCTCACCCATTGATCACGTTTTGGATGATCTGGGTCGACGTGTATGACAGTGTGTTCCAGTTCCCACCAATATCCAGCAACTTCGCACAGACATTGAAAAAGAGTGGAACAACATTCCATGGGCCACAATCAACAGCCTGATCAACTATGTGAAGGAGATGTGTTGCGCTGCATGAGGCAAATGGTGCTCACACCAGATACTGACTGGATTTCTGATCCACACCCTTAACTTTTTTTAAGGTATCTGTGACCAATGCACAGTCATGTGAAATCCATAGATTAGGGCCTAATGAATTTATTTCAATTTACTGATTTCCTTATATGAACTGTAACTCAGTAAAATTGTTTAAATTGTTGCATGTTCCGTTTTTATATTTTTGTTCAGTATATTTCTGTTGAATGATGTCTCTAGTTCTGCTGTTGTGTTTCCATGGTGATGTATCCCCCTGTAGGAGTGGTGGTGTAGTGAGAGCAAGCCCAGGGACAGCAACCCCTGCAGCACCAGACAGAGTACCAGTCCATGGGCCTACCAGTCCTCTCCTACCTCAGACTGTGGCTCCTCTGCTCGGGGCCAGAAGGAGGAAGGGAAGGAGGTGAAGAGGAGGTCAGACAAGAATCCAGTCGGGCCTGGTCAGGGAGAGAAGAAGCCTAGAGGAGAAAGTGCCAAGTCTCCCAATATGGAGCAGGCTGCCACTAGATCAACGGTCAGCAAAACGCCAGAGATCCATGAGCAGCACCTGCCCCAGTCTGGATGGACCAACCACAACAGCTGTCCTACTGACAACAAAACACATCCTCTGATGGTTTCCAAACGTGACCATGACTGTAAACTTCCCCAGTCTTTCCTGACTCAACTCTTCCCTGAAGCCACCCTCAGCAGCTCTCTGTCTGACCACAGGAACAAGACCAACAACAGTCAGACAGACACACCAGACCTCAACGGGTCGGCTGGGAAGACTAGCGACGCTTTCCCTCAGAAGAAAAGAAGTGAAGAACTGGAACAGGAAGGGACAGAGCAGCCAGTTGACATGACAATGACAAGCTGTGAGACGGAGAGGAGCAGTCCTCACAGGCTGGGAGACAGAGAAAAAAAGAGAAGAAAGGAAGAGAAGGGGTCACGGGAGAGCTGGGAGGGGTCTGGGAGTGAAGGAGGCATAGACGGGGGTCAGAGGTCAGATATCCTAAGGATGGTGATGGACAGGAGGTTCAGAGGTCAGCTAGCTGAAGACCAAGAGACAGGCTACCACACAGAGGAGGGTAGCAGCCCCGACCGGGACCAGGGAGGGAGCAACTACCAGACAGACCAGGGAGGGAGCAACTACCAGACAGACCAGGGAGGGAGCGATGGAGAGGACACATCTGCAGACAACCGCAAGATGGAGGGTGAGTAGAGGAACCCCACCTGAGACTAAAGAAGCATCCCAAATGGCACGCTCTCCTCTTGTATACATTTTGACCAGGACCCATTTTCCCTATATAGTGAACTACTTTTGACCAGGACCCTAGTAGGACTCTGGTCAAAAGTAATAGGGAACAGGGTGCAGTTTTGGACACTCACTCATCACCTCATCACTATCTACAACCATCATTGATAGTTTAAAACAGAGACTGTGTTTAATATAACGTCTCCTATTTCTCTCTTTTCTCAGATGAGGACGACTCGTGGGACCTGATCACCTGTTTCTGCCTGAAGCCATTTGCGGGTCGGCCCATGATAGAGTGTAGTGAGTGTGGCACCTGGGTGCACCTGTCCTGCGCTAAGATCCGCCGCACCCATGTTCCTGAAGTCTTCATCTGCCAGCCCTGCCGAGATACCAAAACCAACATCAGACGCTCCAACCGGGCGCGGATTGCCCCCCGCAAACGCTTCAGCGACTAGACTAGATGGCACCAGCTGGTTCATTGGCTGCGTCCCAATTGGCAGTAGGTAGCCTAGTGGTTAAGAGCATTGTGCCAGTAACCGAAAGGTTTGAATAACAAAGGTGGAAAAATTTGCTGTTCTGCCCTTGAGCTATGTAGCAACCCCAAACAACAACTGCTCCCCGGGTGCTGTTGATGTCGATTAAGGCAGCCCCCCGCACCTCTCTGATTCAGGGGTTGGGTTAAATGCTGAAGACACATTTCGGTTGAATGCATTAAGTTGTGCAACTGACTTGGGTATCCTATATAGTGAACTACTTTTGATGTAGGGAATAGGGTGCCATTTGGGACGTTGACCACTAGTGAGCATCAAGTTCTATGCTGGCCCATTTTGTTGCTCTGCAAAAACCGCCACCAGGGTTGTGTTCAGTAAGACACAGAAAAAGTAAATTAACTTCTGTTATTGGACAAGTCCAGGTAGTCCTCCCTGTTTCGGTCCTTTTTCTTCCATGTTGTGCCTAATGGACACGACCCAGGACACTGCCATCAGCAACCAAGCCATGAGTCTATGGTTGTGTTCCCTTGCTCAGATGTTACATTCATCAACCAATGGTTGCGTGCCACATCAACTGTGCCATCGGGCACCAGATTGTTATAACATGAAATGGCTAGCTGATACTTAATACCTATCCAGGCATTGTAAGATCCTATCACTCTCCCCAGAACAGTACAATGTCCATGCATTCACAGACAATCTACTCAGGAAGGAATGAGGGGCTACAGGAGAGCGAGAAAGAGGGATTTGGGGGGGTGAAAGAGGAATGTGTTTGGTAACGGTCAGCTGTTACTGTTGTGGTGAGAACATAACATCTTCTCACATGCTAATCTCATTTACCCCCCACCCCTCCATTCTGCCACCCACCTATACCTTCCTCCCTCCTTCTACCCATCTCTTCATTTGTGCATCACTGAACCTAAGGGCTTGCCTTGGCTCATCTACACTAATATGTTGAATTCACTACTTAGTACAATACTATGTAGGGAATATGGTGCCATTTGAGACCCATGGACAGGTTTCTGGGGACTACTTTCTCAAAATATGCATTTTCAGTTATTTCCACAGTTGTTGCCATTTGATGTATAAGATTGTCACGCCTTCAACTTTCTGACTCTGTATTATTGTACATTGCCAGTGGATGCCTGCCTCTCTGCCAAACATGTTATATATGTACACTGAGTATGCAAAGCATTAGGAACACCTTCCTAATACTGAGTTGCACCCTCTCACCCTTTTGCCCTCAGAACAGTCATGGACTCTACAAGGTGTTGAAAGCATTCCACAGGGATGCTGGCCCACGTTGACTCCAATGTTTCCCACAGTTGTGTGAAGTTGGCTGGATGTCCTTTGGGTAGTGGGCCATTCTTGATACACGCTGAAAAACCCAGCAGCTTGCAGTTCTTGACACAAACCGGTGCGCCTGGCACCTACAACCATACCCTGTTCAAAGGCACTTCAATATTTTCTTTCCCATTTACCCTCTGAATGGCACACATACACAATCCATGTTTGAATTGTCTCGATGCTTTCAAAATCCTTCCTCCCCTTCATCTACACTGATTGAAGTGAATTTGACATCCATAAGGAATCATAGCTTTCACCTGGTCAGTCTGTCATGGAAAAAGCAGGTGTTCATAATGTTTTGTACACTCAGTGTATATCAGATGGTAAACCTTTAATAAGATGTAAATAGTTTGCTTTTTAGAGTTGTTTTTTATATCTTATATGTGACACATGCAGTAATAAAGTTAAAGGACTAGCTCATTAGTCTCATCGGTGTTCTGTACTGTTTACATATTATTAAGTGTATTGTACACATCAGTCACCAGACCAGATATGGTTTTGTCTGGTTTTAATGGAGCACGGCTCCTGAGTGGCGCAGCAGTCTAAGGCACTGCATATCAGTGCAAGAGGCATCACTGCAGTCCCTGGTTCGAATCCAGGCTGCATCACATCCAGCTGTGATTGGGAGTCCCATAGGGTGGCACAATTGGCCCAGTGTTGTCCGGGGTAGGCTGTTATTGTAAATTAAGAATTTGTTCTTAACTGACTTGCCTAGTTCAATAAAGGTTAAATAAATGTAAAAATCATCACCATTATTAAACAAGTATTCTTCGTGCCTATTTAAACAACTGATCTCCAGCACAACTTCCTGTCAGCTGCCACACTACTGTTGATCATATATACTGAACAAAAATATAAATGCAACATGTAAAGTGTTTTCATGAGATTCAATAAAATATCCCAGAAGCTTTCCATATGCACAAAAAGCTTATTTCTCTTGAATTTGTTCATATCCCTGTTGGTGAGCATTTCTCCTTTGCCAAGATAATCCATCCACCTGAAAGGTGTGGCATATCAAGAAACTGATTAAACAGCATTATCATTACACAGGTGCACTAGGTGCTGGGGACAATAAAAGACCACACTGAGGTTTGTCACACAACACAATGTCATAGATGTCTCAAGTTTTGAGGAAGCGTGCAGTTGGCATGCTGACTGCAGGAATGTCCACCAGAGCTGTTGCCAGAGAGATTAATGTTCATTTATCTACCATAAGCTGCCTCCAAAGTCATTTTAGATAATTTGGCAGTATGTCCAACTGGCCTCAACTGCAGACCATGTGTAACCACGCCAGCCCAGTGGGTAGACCTGGCTCCCAAGTGGGTGGGTCTATGCCCACCTATAGCAGTGCCCCTGCCCAGTCATGTTAAATCCATAGATTTGGCCCTAATCATTTATTTAAATTGACAGATTTCCTTCTTTGAAATCAGTAAAATAATTAAAATTGTTGCATGTTGTGTTTATATTTTTGTTCAGTAATAGGTTGATCTCTGCTCACATGAAATCAGCTCCAGGTATCTGAGATGTCGTAAGGCAGGCATGGTTTATTTACATTCAAATATTTGACAGTAAAGTAATAGGTTAAAATCTCTAAACCTGCAGTCGCCATAGCCTTTTACCACAGACACAACCCAGACCAGTCCTTTACCACAGACACAACCCAGACCAGTCCTTTACCACAGACACAACCCAGACCAGTCCTTTACCACAGACACAACTACAGTTTGTCTCGGGACTTCCATATCTGACATCCTGAACAAGCTAGTCTCATCCTGAACAAGCTAGCCACATGGTTCTACCACAGTGTCCAGGCATGCTAGCTACTCCTCCGGCCTCATATCTAGTATGTCTCTGATGTAGGGCAGGACAGCATCGGTGTAGAACATCTCCAGCTTGGCCAGGGTTTCGTCCCAGAACACAGGGTCAAAGGTCACAGGGACGATGGCTGTTTCCTTCAGGGTGAACACCACTAGGTCAGCCTGGGTTAACCCTGTCACCGCCAGCTGGCACTGGATCTGGGTGAAATAGCTGTGGTCTGGCTTCAGATGGTACCTCACCTGTAGAGAAAAGAAGAATAGGGAAGTGCTGCTAGAATACACTAGTAGGTAGATCTTTACAGATTGAAGGTGCTCTTTGGTTAAGGGGTTAACTGGTCATCAAAAACAAGGGGGACCAAGGCAAGGCACTCTTCATATAATTAAAATGCCTTTATGATGATAGTATGCTTGAATTTTTTTTAATAAAGCTTGGTATAGCCCAAGTCAGGGGCTACAATGATACAAAAAACAACATGTCTTAACTAACCTGTCCCCCCTCCTCCCCCTGGTCCTGTATTGTCAGGCAGAAGGCTGGGTCCTCTCTACAGGCCTGGGCTACAGTGTTCTGACGGTGCTTGTAGGGACACTTGACCTCTAGGCAGAGCAGCCATTGGCCGGTCCTTTGGTCCTCTACGATGCCATCAGGACTGCCTGCTAGCCAGGGGCGCTGGGGGTCGATGAACAAGCCACACTCCTGCACCCTCACCGCCCGGCCCAGGGCCTTGCTCTTCAGGCTCTGATATCTGAGATAAAATGAGATGAGATTGTACTTTATGACAGACACAGAATACAACATTCAACACAACATTTAAAAACAATCGCAGAACAATTAAAGTAAATGCATAGATGGTACCTCCGCACGGCCTCGGCTTCCCGCTCAATGCCCCAGGTCATGGCGCGGGTCTTGACGTTGGTGCCGCGGCCTGTGATGGCGGCCAGGTAGGAAGCCGGTGGGGTCGTGCTCTGGCCAGTAACGAAGCGGCTATGGGCGATTCGGTGAGCGACCGACGCTGTGATTCGGTTCTGACGCCAGGAGAACCAGCTGGGGTTCTCTCTCTGGCCCCGGGTCTGGAGCTCCACCGCCTCCACCTCTTCTTTCTGACATAACCCCAGGGGCAGTGCTTTGGGCCTGAGGGGAGAGACCATGGAGCTCCCCCCAATTTGGTTGGTCCTGGGGGGAGAGACCACAGGCTTACCCCTGACCTGACTGCTCGTGTCAGGGCTATGACTATGCTGATGGGCCTCAGCTCTCTTCTCTGCGATGTCAGGATGATATCTGACAGTAGGGATGTTCCTTTTGGCGTAACGTGTGTCTGTGGTCTTTTCTCCTGCTCCCCTGGCCTGGCTAGCTGTGGCTCTGCTGATTTTAATAGATTTTATTTGATCCTGATTGGTCCTGGGGGGAGAGACCACAGGCTTACCCCTGACCTGACTGCTCTTGTCAGGGCTATGACTATGCTGATGGGCCTCAGGTCTCTTCTGTGCGATGTCAAGATGATATCTGACAGTAGGGATGTTCTTCTTGGCATAACGCATGTCTGTGTTTGCTCCTGCTTCCCTGGCCTGGCTGGCCGTCGCTCTGCTGGTTCCTGAGTCCCCTGAGCCATTAGAGGGATTTAGGATGGAACCTTTGTTGATATGCCTTTGTTTTGGTGGGCTCTTTAAGGCTGAGCTGTCAGTGTGAGAGCCATTTTTGTTTGTCTTTCTGGGACTCATGGTTCTGTGAGTTTCAAGAAGTTAGTATTCTGTAAATTAAATACAAAAAAGAGGAGGTAAGATACTGTGGCATGTAAACCATTCCTATGTCCTATTCCTAAATCTGGACCTGCTGTGTGTGGCATGTAAACCATTCCTATGTCCTATTCCTAAATCTGGACCTGCTGTGTGTGGCATGTAAACCATTCCTATGTCCTATTCCTAAATCTGGACCTGCTGTGTGTGGCATGGTTTACTGTTCGTAGTAAATTGCCATGTTTGTTGCAATTTTCAGTGGTGTATGAAGTCTGAGTTCAGCATGTGGGAAAGATCAGGGTCCAGAGATCATACCCATGTTTCCTAGTAGGTGGATCGCATTTAAGAGTTCCCGACATGATGTGAACGCGGCATTAGGCTGGCTGCCACACACACAACCGTGTGAGCTGTTGGTCAGCTCAACTCTCTCTTTCTCCAGACTAGCTCAGCTCAGCCATCCACTCAAGATCTTACATCAAATGCCCACTGCATTACCTCCCGAGAGAAAGCTCTTCGGTTATTGTCGTGTATATTCCCCCCCCAAGCCCGACATTGTGATGGCTCTCAAGGAACCACACTGGACTTTGTGCAAACTAGAAACAGCATATACGAGGACACATTTATTGTAGCTGGAGACGTTAATAAAGAAAATCTGAGGAAAATCTTCTGTGCTACACGCGGGGAGAACATGCTTGACCATTGTTACTTTCCCTTCCGGAGTGGCTACAAGGCCCTCCCCCGCCCTCCCTTTGGCAAATCAGATCACACCTCCATGCTGCTCCTCCCCGCATAAAGGCAGAGACTTAAGCAGGAAGCTTCAAGCCTTTTTTGATCACTCAAACAGGGAAATGTTCTGTTCCTACAAAAATCATGGGAAAATGGCAGCATTCGTGCAAAACCGAAAGCACAAACCGTATTTAACCACGGAAAGGTGACTGGGGACATGGACATGTACAAACAAACAGACTATGACCTCCGTAAGGCAATCAATGAGGCAAAACGACAGTACATGGAAAAAGTGGAGTCGCAATTCAAAGGCTCGGACAAGAGACGCATGTGTTAGGGAAAGCCAGCCAAGTCGGGGACAGTGACGCTTCACTCTCGGACAAGTTAAAAATTTTCTTCGCCCACTTCAACGAAAACAACACTGAGCCGCCGATGTGAGCCCCCACCGCTCACAAGGACTGTGTGCCGCATCATCATAGCATGTGCAGACCAGCTGGCTGGAATGTTTACGGACATATTAAATCTCTCCTTATCCCAGTATGTTGTCCCAGCTTGCTTCAAGATGTCCACCGTCGTGCCTGTACCCAAGAAAGCCAAGATAACTGACCTAATTACTATCGCTCCTTAGAACTCACTTCTGTCATCATGAAGTGTTTTAAGAGAATGGTTAAGGATCACCTCCACCTTCCCCGACACCCTAGACCCACTACAATTTGCATACCGCCCCAACAGATCTACAGATGATGCAATCACCATTGCACAGCACACGGCCCTATCCCACCTGGACAAGAGGAATATCTATGTAAGAATGCTGTTCATCGACTACAGCTCAGCCTTCAAGCTCATCACTAAGCTCATGACCCTGGGTCTGAAACCCTCCCTGTCCAACTGTGTCCTAGACTTCCTGACAGTTCGATCCCGGGTGGTGAAGGTAGGCAACAACACCTCTGCCATGCTGATCCTCAACCGGGGGCCCCACAGGGGTGGATGCTCAGCCCCCTCCTGTACTCCCTGTTCACCCATGACTGCGTGGCCACGCACGTCTCCAAATCAATCATCAAGTTTGCTGATGACACAACAGGGAGGAGGTGAGGGCCCTGGCGGAGTGATGCCAGGAAACTAACCTCTGCCTCAACTTCAACAAAACTAAGGAGCTGATGGTGGACTCCAGCAGACAGCAGAGAGAGCACGCCCCCATCCACATAGACAGGGCCACAGTGGAGAAGGTCAAAAGCTTCAATCCCTCGGTGTGCACATCACTGAGGACATGAAATGGTCCCTTCACACCGATAGTGTGGTGAAGATGGCGCAACAATGCGTCTTCAACCTCAGGAGGCTGAAGATTTTTCCTTGGCCCCTAAGACCCTCACAAACTTCTACAGATGAACCATTGAGAGGATTCTGTTGGAAATATCACAGCGAGGGTACTTAAAATGCACTGCACGGTACCGCATGTCTCTCCAGACGGTGGTGCGGTCAGCCCAATGCATCCTCGGGAGCACACTGTCAGCCCTCCAGGACATCTACAGCACCCGGTGTCACAGGAAGGCTGAGAAGATTATCAAGTACCTCAGCCACCCGAGCCACGGATGATCGGGTTCATGTCCGGGCTCTGGCTCTGCCACCCAAGGACATTCAGAGACTTGTCTCACCATGCTTCACCGTAGGGATGGTGCCAGGTTTCCTCCAAACGTGGCGCTTGGCATTCAGGCCAAAGAGTTCAATCTTGGTTTCATCAGACCAGAGACTCTTGTTTCTCATGGTCTGAGAGTCTTTAGGTGCCTTTTGGCAAACTCCAAGCAGGCTATCATGTGCCCTTTACTGAGGAGTGGCTTACGTCTGACCACTCTATCATAAAGGCCTGATTGGGGGAGTGCTGCAGAGATGGTTGTCCTTCTGGAAGGTTTTCCCATCTCCACAGAGGAACTCTTTAGCTCTGTCAGAGTGACCATCGGGTTCTTGGTCACTTCCGTGAACAAGGCCCTTCTCCCCTGATTGCTCAGTTTAGCCGGGGGCAGCCAGCTCTAGGAAGAGTTTTGGTGGTTCCAAACTTCTTCCATTTAAGAATTCCTTTGACCTCATAGTTCGGTTTTTGCTCTGACATGCATTGTCAACTGTGGGACCTTATATAGACAGGTGTGTTTCTTTCCAAATCATGTCCAATCGATTGAATTTACCACAGGTGAACTCCAATGAAGTTGTATAATGATGATCGATGCACCTGAGCTCAATTTCGTGTCTCATAGCAAAGGGTCTGAATACATATGTAAATAAGGTATTTCTGTTTTTTTTATTTTTAATACATTTGCTAAAATTTCTTTACCTGTTTTTGCTTTGCTTTTGCTTTGGGTATTGTGTGTAGATTGCTGGGGAAATTGATTTATTTAATCCATTTTAGAAAACGGCTATAACAAAATGTGGAAAAAGTCAAGGGGCCTGAATACTTTCCGAATAGCACTGTAAGTATATACAGTTGAAGTTGGAAGTTGGTTTTTCAACCACTCCACAAGTTTCTTGTTAACAAACTAAAGTTTTGGCAAGTCGGGTAGGACATCTACTTTGTGCATGACAAGTAGTTTTTCCAACAATTGTTTACAGACAGATTATTTCACTTATAATTCACTGTATCACAATTCCAGTGGGTCAGAAGTTTACATACACCAAGTTGACAGTGCCTTTAAACAGCTTGGAAAATTCCAGAAAATGATGTCATGGCTTTAAAAGCTTATGATAGGCTATTGACATAATTTGAGTCAATTAGAGGTGTACCTATGGATGTATTTCAAGGCCTACCTTCAAACTCACTGCCTCTTTGCTTGACAATGTGGGAAAATCAAAATAACTCAGCCAAAACCTCAGAAAAAAATTGTAGACCTCCACAAGTCTGGTTCATCCTTGGTTGAAATTTCCAAACACCTGAAGGTATCACGTTCATCTGTACAAACAATGGTATGCAAGTATAAACACCATGGGACCACGCAGCCATCATACCGCTCAGGAAGGAGACATGTTCTGTCTCCTAGAGATGAACACACTTTTGTGTGAAAAGTACAAATCAATCCCAGAACAACAGCAAAGGACCTTGTGAAGATGCTGGAGGAAACAGGTACAAAATAATCCATATTTACAGTAAAACGAGTCCTATATCGACATAACCTGAAAGGCCGCTCAGCAAGGAAGAATCCACTGCTCCAAAATGGACATAAAAAAGCAAGACTATGGTTTGCAACTGCACATGGGGACAAAGATCATACTTTTTGGAGAAATGTCCTCTGGTCTGATGATATAAAAATAGATCTGTTTGGCCATAATGACCATCGTTATGTTTGGAGGAAAAAAGCGGAGGCTTGCAAGCTGAAGAACACCATCCCAACCGTGAAGCACGGGGGTGGCAGCACCATGTTGTGGGGGTGCTTTGCTGCAGGAGGGACTGGTGCACTTCACAAAATAGATGGCATCATGAGGGTGGAAAATTACGTGGATATATTGAAGCAACATCTCAAGACATCATTCAGGAAGTTAAAGCTTGGTCGCAAATGGGTCTTCCGAATGGACAATGACCCCAAACATACTTCCAAAGTTGTGGCAAAATGGCTTAAGGACAACAAAGTCAAGGTATTGAAGTGGCCATCACAAAGCCCTGACCTCAACCCTATAGAACATTTGTGGGCAGAACTGAAAAAGCGTGTGTGAGTAAGGAGGCCTACAAACCTGACTCAGTTACACCAGCTCTGTCAGGAGGAATGGGCCAAAATTCACCCAACTTATTGACCCAACTTAACCAATTTAAAGGCAATGCTATCAAATACTAATTGAGTGTATGTAAACTTCTGACCCACTGGTAATGTGATGAAAGAAAAAAGCTGAAATAAATCACTCTCTACTATTATTCTGACATTTCACATTCTTAAAATAGTGGTGATCCTAACTGACCTAAAACAGGTAATATTTACTCCGTGAAAAACGGAGTTTCAATGTATTTGGCTAAGGTGTATGTAAACTTCCGACTTCAACTGTAACGTATTCTATGGCTCATCCTATACAACTACTGCTGTACACACATTTTCTATTCACATACTGTCCATACACACCCTTCACATACTTATATATTTATATTCCTGACTCTGGTCCAGAAGCTAATTTTCTGCAATCCTACACTATTAGAAAAAACAATGGTTCCAAGAGGGTTATTCCTGCTGTCCCCATAGGAGAACCCTTTTTGGTTTCAGGTAGAACTCTTTTGGGTTCCATGTAGAACCCTCTGTGGAAAGGGTTCTACATACAACCCAAAAGAGTTGTACCTGGAACCAAAAATGTTCTCATATGGGGACAGCCGAAGAATCCTTTTAGGGTTTTGGTCGTTTCAAACTAATAGTTTTAGAAAGAATACAGCAGACCTATGTCAATAGGCTATACGGCCGTATAACCTGAGGACATCATTGTCCTACTCTACTTTTCTATTAAATTACAGGCAATAATGGTATTGCGCAAAATATTTGTTTCGCTTACCCGATGAAGTTCTGTCTCGTCTCGAGTTGTGTATGAAAGTGAAACTGGTTCTACTTGACTCACTGTCTCACGCCTTAACGACAACTGGGAACTCGGAAAAAACGAGCTCCGACTACGTGACTCACTATCTCATGGCAAGCACGTCAGATTCATCCTGCTGGGTTGCTGGGTTGCTGCTGTTGTGTGTGTGTGTGTGTGTCTGTGTTTTTTTGTTCCAAGTCAGAAACTCTGCCATCTTTCTAGAGCTCCGACTATCTGAAGTCATCGTTTGACCTCGTTTTTTTCCGAGTCCAAGTTTTCTTGAAAGCACCAAGTGAGATAAAATAGCCTATACGTTCTACAGACCATACGGAGTATTCGTTGCAATACTTTGTGTGGCACCCAGAATAGTTTTTAATATATAAACCAATATGTAATATATGTACGTTGATTCGCATTGGGGTCATTTATTTGACACTTGAACATGTTTTAAAACCCAAATGTCACTTAAATATGAACAAATATTGATCATTGTTATTGTTTAGACAATTATTTGTTATATATCATGAACAAATACAGTTTTTTGACATATTTCTACTGTTACGTTGGGGGACTTTTATTTTGAAAATCTCTGAAATTCCGTGACCCAGAAGTACTTTTTTGTGTTTCTGACGAGACGCTGATTGGTACGCAGCTTCCTTCCTTGATGAATTTGGAGATTCGTCGTGTTAGTGTTTTTGTTATGCCGAAACAATTCTGCAAACAATTATAAGGCGCCGATATACGGCATTTTTGGTTCAGAGCAAGCAACTGGATATCAGCTGTTTCTTTTTTGATTCATTTTTCTAACTGTACCCGCAGCTAGGAAGGCTCATTCATTCAGTGTGACAAGAAGCATGGCGTCCAGTGGCGGTTCAACAACAACTGTCGGAGATATTGAGGAGGACGCGTCTCAGCTACTTTTCCCCAAAGGTTCGTATCAAAATTTATTTATGTTAACTAGATTGAATGTAACGATTCACTTAAGGTACCTATCTAACTATATTCCACATTAGAAACTTGATGGTTTGAGCCCTGAATTCTGGAATATCAGACCGAATACCACTGGTATTTTCACTGCTCTAATTACCTTGGTAACCAGTTTTTACAATAGCAGTAAGGCTCCTCGAGAGGTTGGTGATTAATGGCCAATATACCACGGCTAAAGGCTGTTCTTATTCCCGACGCAACGCGGAGTGCCTGTACACAGCCCTTAGCCGTGGTATATTGGCCATATTCCACACCCCCTCAGGCATTATTGCTGAATTAAAACCCACCCTCCCCTGCGTTCTTCAGAGTTCGAGAACGCGGAGACTCTTCTAAACTCTGAGGTACACATGCTTCTGGAGCATCGCAAGCAGCAGAACGAGAGTGCAGAGGACGAACAAGAGCTATCTGAGGTCTTCATGAAAACTCTGAATTATACTGCACGTTTCAGCCGTTTCAAAAACAGAGAAACTATTGCCAGTGTTCGCAGGTCAGTGTAATTGTTGTCACTATCACAACCAAAAACAAATGTCAATACCTTATAAAAGTCCATGTACATTTATTTGGTGGTGAATGTTTTCATTAACTTTTCATGTTGACTGAAATTGTCCTGTATCCCACAGCTTGCTCTTGCAGAAGAAGCTGCATAAGTTTGAGTTAGCCAGTTTGGCCAACCTTTGTCCAGAAGCAGCGGAGGAGGCCAAAGCCCTCATCCCTAGGTAAGACCTGCTGTTACCGTCTCCTCACTTATCGCCATACTCAGCCCTCTAAACCAGTGGTTCCCAAACTGCCTGGGGGGGGGTCAGTCCGGCTTTCAACTTACTCTAGAAAGTGCACAAGGTGCCATTTTGAAGTTGGGTAGTGCATCGTCAGTTCCTCTTGTCGGTCATTGCATACCTTAGAGAGCCATTTATAACTTGTCAAGAATGTCCAGATCAACTATCCCATGTCAGTTAACTTTTTAAAGCTAGTTTTATTTGCCTAAATATCATGTAAGGTTTGTCACTCATATCACATGAACACACATTAGACAGGGCAAAATGTAAAGAATTTGAAAAAGATTAACTTTAAAACAGCAACATTCTCTGCGCCCCATGACAAAATGTGTACAATTGCAGGAATTAAGCTTTAAACCTTCAACATGTTCTCTCTGCCAACAAGCGGGTTGAACAGTTTGTGTCATGAACAGAGCTTGTGCCCATAGAAATAGATGTGGTGCTTACGCAGGGGGGCGTGGGATGTTCCACAATGCTGGAAGGAGGGCCTGAGTGAGAAACTTTAGAAACCCCTGCTCTAACCTGGACTCTTTAGCCTCGTCTCTGATTGGGTAGCAGTCGGCTCTTGACCAGGAAATCGGGCTTAAACGTTTGGTATAACCAAACTGTGTGTCAGGTAGCCTCGTGGTTAGAACATTTGGCCAGGAACTGAAAGGTGGCTTGATAAAATCCCCGAGCTGACAAGGTAAAAATCTGTCGTTCTGCCCCTGAACAAGGCAGTTAACCCAGTGCTCCCCGGTAGGCCGTCATTGTAAATAAGAATTTGTTCTTAACTGACTTGCCTAGTTAAATAAATGTTACATTTAATTATACATTTAGTGACAGGAGTTGTGCTGTTTCGTTCTGAAACCTGCTTGTTCTCTCTGCAGTGTGGAGGGGCGGTTTGAGGATGAGGAGCTGCAGCAAATCCTTGATGACATTCAGACCAAGAGAAGTTTCCAGTACTGAGGACAATTCCTCCTCATCCGGCCTATTCTAACCCTAAACCCATTATGTCAGAATATACTGGTCGCCGCTACTCACCCAGAAGGACATTGAGTCCCAAATGACACCCTATTCACTATATAGTGCACTGCTTTTTACCTCCAGCTCAGACTTTTTATTTTATTTTTATGTGGGGGGGGGTTAATAGATGTGCATCAGGCACCACAGATGTACATTCATTATATCCATTTTGAAGGCCTTACCAAGCTAGGATGAATATATACATTCCTAGATGTAAATACTTTTCAAATAAACATCTGAAATACTTTTCATAGCAATTTGTTTTATTTTCATTTAGCTCCTATACAAAGTGGTTGTTCACTTCATCTTGTCAAATGCAATCGTTGGGTTACAATAGGTACCTGGAGGACCCCCCCTACAGAAGCCAGGGTGCTCTGCTGTGGTGCTGACTATCAGAGTTATGTTCCTCCTGGAGAGACTGGTGGGCTTGAAGACTGCATCCACACCACTCAGACACAAAGACGGGGTGATCTAGGAGACTGACATGGGGAATGGACATTGACAGCTTCCTGGCTGGCTCACTGCAACAGAGAAACCAGATTAAATTGTAAAAAGATGCAAACACAAGTCTTTAGTTCAGTACAGCACAAACGTGAATATCTTTACGTAATTGCGATTTGACTTAGACTTACAAGAAATGAAGAGCCATTGTACAGTTGAAGTCGGACGTTTACATACACTTAAATTGGCGTCATTAAAACTTGTTTTTCAACCACCACAAATTTCTTGTGAACAAATAGTTTTGGCAAGTCGGTTAGGAGATCTACTTGATCTACTTTGTGCATGACAAGTAATTTTTCTAAAAAAAATTTACTGTTGCAGTGGGTCAGAAGTTTACATACACTAAGTTGACTGTGCCTTTAAACAGCTTGGAAAATTCCAGGAAATTATGTCATGGTTTAAGAAGCTTCTGATAGGCTCATAGACATAATCTGAGTGCACCTGTGGATGTATTTCAAGGCCTACCTTTAAACTCAGTGCCTTTTTGCTTGACATCATGGGAAAATCAAAATAAATCAGCCAAGACCTCAAAAATAAAGACCACAAGTCTGGTTCATCCTTGGGAGCAATTTTCAAATGCCTGAAGGAACCACGTTCATCTGTACAAACGATAGTATGCAAGTATAAACACCATGGGACCACGCAGCCATCATACCGCTCAGGAAGGAGACTCGTTCTGTCTCCTAGAGATGAATGTACTTTGGTGCAAAAAGTGCAAATCAATCCCAGAACAACAGCAAAGGACCTTGTGAAGATGCTGGAGGAAACAGGTACAAAAGTATCTATATCCACAGTAAAAGGAGACCTATATCAACATAACCTGAAAGACCACTCAGCAAGGAAAAAGCCACTGCTCCAAAACCGCCATAAAAAAGCCAGACTACGGTTTGTAACTGCACATGGGGACAAAGATTGTACTTTTTGGAGAAATGTCCTCTGGTCTGATGAAAGAAAAATAGAACTGTTTAGCCATAATGACCATTGTTATGTTTGGAGGGAAAGAATTTTGCCAATTTTTTTGCTTTATCATTATGGGGTATTGTGTGTATATTGATGAGGGGGGAAAAACGATTTAATAATTTTTAGAATAAGGTTGTAACGTAACAAAATGTAGAAAAAGTCAAGGGGCCTGAATACTTTCTTAAGGCACTGTATGAACTGATATGAAAAACAACACTTGATTCAACACTTCCAGTTTTTCTATTTAAATTATTATACAACATTCTTGCCACCAACAGAATGCTATATATATGTTCAACATAATCTCACACTCAATTCCTGCAAATATGTAGAAAAAAAAGTATTTCAGCACATTTCATGTGTTTTTGTGTGGCATAATTTGTGTGAAAA
The DNA here is from genome assembly GCF_023373465.1 of Oncorhynchus keta. Lineage (NCBI taxonomy): Eukaryota > Metazoa > Chordata > Actinopteri > Salmoniformes > Salmonidae > Oncorhynchus > Oncorhynchus keta. The sequence goes on along the minus strand of NC_068438.1, from coordinate 17,190,702 downwards.
TACACACATTTTTGTGCAACTAAATTCATAGGAAAACATAAAAAGATTTGTGGACTTCATTCATAGGAAAATACGTTTTTTGGGGAGCAAACTTCAGAACAATCTTTTGAAAGTTATTGGAGCAATGCATTTTGGGCAATGGTGTTCTACACTGTCTTTTTTGTGTCCCACAATTATTTATATAACAAAACAAACATTTTAACAAACCAATATTGTTAATCAACCAGGTTGTCACCGAACTATTTATAATATAATAGTAGCCTTACGTTAAAAAAAAGTATTAATGCCATTGCTGTTTTCTATGCTTGTTTTCACTGTTTTTGTGGTATTGATAAACATATTTGATTGGGGAATGGGGATGCATTTTCATGATGGGGAAATGAATTAATCAATAAATGTGAGGAAACAGAAGACCTAAAAAAAATTGTTGGCTTACACTTCCAAGGCCGTCTCATGATGATTATTATGGTTGTGTTAATCATGTTATATACTTAGGCTATTGTAACAAGGCACATGCCATGATTTTAGGCCTACTGCCTCTTCCCAGAGGTCTACTAGGCTTTCATGGCAACATCAGTTAGAGCTCACTTTGCCAAGTATACGCCCTGGTTAGAGTCCCTGTTGCAGCTTTCACTTTCTTCCGCTACGTTGGTGGCAGCTTTGGGATCACGTACAGATCACGTCTAGTTATGTGATCAAGTGGTGGGAAGCATTCTGTTTAAACCCAACATTGTGTTGGGTTTAATTACGTTGATATATCGAGTGAACTATGGATAAGCAACAATAGGTGTGACAGATAGAAGTAGTCACTACAGGTGTGATCATGCCTTACATTAAAGTTGCCTGAAGCTGAATGGAAAGTTCTATGCTCTGACCAGTTATTCAGCAGAAAATCCTCTGTGACTGTCTAATTTACATAAGTTAACTTACCAGTGTGGACTCCAGATAAACATATTGTACACAAAAAGTACCTGTTTAAAGTCTTGTTACAACCATGGTGTTATTTTGTTACTGAAGCTTATACATCAAATAACTTAACAATGATCTACATCATATGGGTAGACAAATAATGTGTGTTTTGCAGCAAAACACAACTAGTCTTTTTTTAGGATGCAAGTAATATGAATCATTGTTGATATTTGTGCCATAGAGTCCAGTTACTCCATTCAAACCTATCTGAGGACAGTAAAAGTGCAGCAACACCTCCTAAGACCGAGCTTTTTGTTCAAATTCACTTATTTTTTTTGTATAATAGGGATGGACACTAGTGAGTAAAATGGACTATGGTTTAATGGACACACAATTGGTCGTTTTTTCTGTGATGTGCAATTTGTTTGTGCAACACAACAAACATAAACTAAGACTTTTCTTAAACATTACATTTCTAAATTGCAACCTTGAACAATAGCAGCAATAAATTAACAATAATCATACAATCAAAATAATGTTACATTTTTTTAAATGGTCATTTTAGGCCTATATTTTTTGTTTTACCGGTAGGCTATTACTACTGTATGTTCTTTACATTCATTTACTTAATTTCCAACCATTGCTCAATGCACTCCACTTTATAATATTATTTATAAAGTGGAGTACATGTAATAATTCTCTTTGGTAAAAAATTTCGCCCCATGTTGTTATAAATTTTTTGACATAATTTTAACACTATGCAAATCTGCAAAGAATATTGATTTTGTATCGTACACATAGCGTCTTCACCGCGGACATTTATTTTGAAGGCATAATACGAAAACCGGATGTCTTAACCTTGCTGCGGTGATGCTATTAAAGCAAAGCTTGACATAGCTTCCGAGTTCGACTAGAGACCAAAATCGTCGGGCGTCGCCAGGTGGTTGAAGGCTATATCACAACCCTTTTTGAACATCTTCATTCAATGTTGCGTTGTTGGCACTTTCGTGTCTGTTATTGTTTGGGGAAAAAACATGTAGAAAATGGTTTGTATATAGCTTATAGCCAAACATAGCATGCGAGATCAGACAGTATTAAAAAATAACTTGCGTTGGCCGGGAATCGAACCCGGGTCAACTGCTTGGAAGGCAGCTATGCTCACCACTATACCACCAACGCTGACATAGAGTATCCGTGAAACATATTAATATTTGAAGTAATAGCTGATGTTTTCCGTAATTCGAAAAGTTTCATTTATATATTTTTTTATTCGACCATATACATATCGGACTTGCTAATTAGCTAGATGTTCATAGAAAATAGGCAAACCTTTTGAGAATACGTCACGATTAAATAATACAGCTGTGCTAATGTTCATTTGCCACATTTGCTACATTTTCATTAGCTACTATTTGCGAGCGCCCCTGAATGAAGCCAGAAGCAGCAAACCAACGAAAGCGCCTTCTTCAATATGGATTTATTTGACGATCTTCCAGAACCAACCCAAACCGCAGGTAGATAACTTGAAATGTCACTTTAAACATGTTTCACGAATTACACATTTAACATGTTTCAAGGTGTCGTAATCAAATAACGTTAGCTTGCTAATGCTAACCCAGCCTCTGCTATAACGTGTTTGCTAACATTACATTAGCCAATTATGTGACGTTAGCGAGCCTTGTTTTAGTTAGCAAGTCAACTGCTATGTAGCACACAGAGAGCAACAAATCTAGCTATCGAGCTAACGTTACTTGAACAAATATAATCTAACAGTTTATTTTTTATAAGAATAGCTAGTCATTAATTTGATAGGCCCAGTGCAGTGGGTTTCCCGACTAGCTATCAAACGTTACTTGTTAGCTAAGCTGGAACTGCTAAACTGGAACTGCTAAACTGGGTAGTTGACAGTTAGCAGTGGATGACTGAATAGCTATCTTTTCCCTTCATTGTCTGTCCCGGTTCGTCCTGCATCAGGTGAAGCCTCGGTACAGAAGACATGTCCATCACCCCTGGAGGACAGGGGGTCCAAGAGGAAAAGAGACGCACCTGATGATGATGAGGTGGTGGAAGAACAAACACTAGAAGAAAAGAAAGTTTGTAAAGGTTTTTGACATTTCCACATGAATATGCAGTATGTCACTTATTTTATGCTTGTCTGTCTGTGTCTGTCTGTGTCTGGCTGTACAGTTACTACTAGCTATGAGAGATCACTCTGTGTCCCCAGATGATCAATCTCTGAGTGAAAGTGATCACTCTCTGTGTCCCCAGGTGTGCCTACCCTGAAGGGGTATGTAGCCGCTCGGAGGGGAGAGAGAGAGGAGATGCAGGACGCTCACATTCTCCTATCTGACATGAAAACCTGCCTGTCCACCCTTCCAACTACAGTGTAAGTCCCCTCTGACGCAGGGCAGTGTCAGGATGAGTCCCAAAGTGCACCCTATTGCCAGTCATATGTAGTTTCCTACTTTTGAACAGACCCTCCAAAAGTAGTACACTATATAGGTAAGAATGTCTTTTGGGAGACATCCTAAGCCCCCTTCTCTCTAACATAGGGGAGTGTCAGTCTGTTAGGACCTGGAAGGTGTGATGGTGTGCTCCAGTGAAGTGACGTACACTACTGTCTGTGTTGAAGGTCTCGTCTGGCCTACTTCGCTGTGTTCGACGGCCATGGAGGAGCTAGAGCCTCTCGCTTCGCTGCAGAACATCTTCACCACACTCTGGCCCTGAAGTTCCCTAAAGGTGAGTGGAAAGACTCAGATCTCCTCTTCACTGTCAAAATACTGGGCTGGATTTATTTGTTGTGTTATCTCTTCACATATTCAATATACATCAGTTAATTCTTGAGATTTGGCTCCTGAGTGGCGCACTGCATCTCAGTGTTAGAGGCGTCACTACAGACCCTGGTTCGATTCCAGGCTGTATCACAACCAGCCGTGTTTAGGAGTCCCATAGGGCGGTGCGCAATTGGCTCGGCATTGTCTGGGTTTGGCCGGGATAGGCTGTCATGGTAAATAAGAATGTGTTCTTAACAGACTTGCCTGGTTAAATAATTTAAAATATGACTCAGATCACATGCCTATTCATCCTCAATAAACATGGCTTTCATTTCTAGTGGTATTATCTCTTCACAATATTCTAGAAGATTCATCAATATCTAATGCATATTGTGTGTCTCCTCCCACAGTAGAAACTGAGAACCTGGACAAACTCGTGAAGAAGTGCCTACTAGACACCTTCCGACAAACAGACGAAGACTTCCTGAAAAAAGCCTCCAGCCAGTAAGTGCTTAGTCTTGTAAACCTGACCTTAGGCAACAGCAGTGACTAGGTTCTGGTAGACATGACGCACTCTCTTGGTAACTACGATAAGGGAAGACGGACAACTCTCCCAACAATTCCTTATATAGCTTTGTTTCCCAAATGGGCCCTGATCAAAATATCAAAATGATCAAAAGTAGTACACTATGTAGGGGATAGGGTGCCATTTGGGAGTATTTTAGAAGCCTTATAAATTGATGAGGTAATCTGTCCTACATGAATGAAAGTATGAAGCGATGTGTACAGTGTGTTTGGTCTGGTCCCACAGGAAGCCTGCCTGGAAGGATGGCTCTACAGCCACCTGTATGTTAGTGGTGGATGACATGGTGTATGTAGCCAACCTGGGAGACAGCAGGGTAAGGTGCTCCTCTGCTCACACATTCCGTATATAGTGCACCACTTTTGACCAGTGCCCTATTGACCCTTGGCTAAAGTAATGCACTAGGGAATAGGGTGCAATTTTATACATAACCTTAGTTTTAACCTGTTTATTTAGCCATCATCAATGATGATATTGCCATAGGAAGCGGCTTTTTTTATTCTGTTGCGTTGTAGTACATTTCCTCACCTGTAACATTGTGTCTCTGTCTTTCTGTAGGCGGTTCTCTGTCGGATGGAACAGGAAATGCAGGGCGGAGAAAGGAAGTGTGTCACTCTGGCGCTCAGTAAGGAACACAACCCCACCATCTACGAGGAGCGCATGAGGATCCAGCGGGCGGGGGGCACCGTGAGGTACTGGGCTTTCACTGGGCTTTCATATCTTTTCTCTGTAAATCTGTGCCTGGAAAAAACCATCAACAACAAAACTAATCTTTGATAAGTACTAGTGATGTCCTTGACCTGCTCTGTGAGGAGGAATAACTATTTAATCAACTCTTTATCCATGGTTGCTGCTGTGTATGTTGCTGCAGGGATGGGAGAGTCCTTGGGGTGCTGGAAGTGTCCAGGTCTATAGGAGATGGACAGTACAAACGCATTGGAGTCATATCCACACCTGACCTCAGACGCTGTCAGCTTACACCCAATGACAGGTAATACACTGACTCTTTCAACCAATGATCAGTAAGACATGTACGGTTTAAACCAATCTATGCCAGGTACTCCCAGCTGAGCCCTGTTCCAATACTTTGTAAATGCATTTTCTTTTACTCCCTTCCTTGAAGTAGTCACTGAACTGACATGATGTGGGCTTGGAAAAGCTAATTGAATTTGTTGGTGGACTGATGGGTGAACTCTTTCTCTTTTTCTCTCTCTCAGGTTCATTATCCTGGGCTGTGATGGTCTGTTTAAAGTGTTTTCTGCAGAGGATGCTGTTAAATACGTTCTCAACGTCTTGCAGGTATACATCATGCTCACAATGTGTGTTTATGGATAAAAGAGGTCTCAAGATGTGTGTTTGCTGCGGTGTGTGAGACTGTTTTGCGGGTATTTTCAGAATGGGAGTGTTGAGAGGAAGGAGGGACAGACTGAGGAAGAAGGCCACTATGAAGCAGCATGTCAGAGACTGGCCAACGAGGCAGTGAGAAGAGGATGTGCCGACAATGTTACCGTCATACTGGTGTCTGTTAGCTTCTGAACAACAGACACCTGATCTGGCCCATCATTGATGTGTCTCATTGCGTGCCTCAGTGCCTCTGAGTGCTATGTCCACTGTGGCTCCAGACCTAAAAACACATGAACAGATCCCACCGCTGCCACCAACAGACGAACATCAGAAACATATTGGTCAACCGTTCATTATAAAGGAGGTGTTCTAATCTCTAACTCAATGTGAACTGTATACCCTACGCATGCACACAATGCAAGAACGCACATTTCTAATGGCTTGTGTTGTGTACTTGCGTAGGGTGTAAATTAGGCGTAATGCCCTGTACTGCCCTGTACTGCTTATCCTGATGACTACTGATGATTTAAATGGTCTTTATGGTTTCTGATCAATACCTTGTCTTATCTCATTTGTGCACATGTTGTTTTATTGCCCTCAATGTTACATTTTATTTGGTGTACTTTTAAGAAACTATTTCAGAACATAATTTCAGAGATTACCCCCCAATTTTTGATTTTTTTTTTATACAACCCTGTATGATCCAATCTGAAGCTGGTCTAGATTTAACGGACTCATGTCTTCCTCCAAGCCGACTCCCCCCCTGGATAATACAGATGTACAGTACCAGTCAAGTTTGGACACACCTACTCATTCAAGGGTTTTTCTTTATTTTTGCTATGTTCTACATTGTAGAATAATAGGGAAGACATCAAAACTATGAAATAACACATATGGAATGACGTAGTAACCAAAAAAAGTGTTAAATATGTCTGAGATTCTTCAAAGTACCTGCCTTTTTTCAACTTAACCTTTATTTAACTACGCAAGTCAGTTAAGAACAAATTCTTATTTACAATGACAGCCTAGGAACAGTGGGTTAACTGCCTTGTTCAGGGACAGAACAACAGATTTTTACCTTGTCACCTCAGGGATTCGATATAGCAACCTTCCGGTTACTAGCCCAACACACTAACAACTACGCTGCCTGCCACCCCATGACAGCCTTTATGACAGCTTTGCACACTCTTGGCATTCTCTCAACCAGCTTCATGAGGTAGTCACCTAGAATACTTTTCCAACAGTCCTGAAGGAGTTCCCATATATGCTGAGCACTTGTTGGTTTTCCTTCAGTCTGCGGTCCAACTCATCCCAAACCATCTCAATTGGGTTGAGGTCGGGTGATTGTGGAGGCCAGATCACAGATCATCTGATGCAGCACTCCATCACTCTCCTTGGTCAAATCTTGCCATAATATGGACTTGGTCTTTTACCAAAAAGGGCTATCTTCTGTATACCAACCCTACCATGTCACAACACAACTGATTGGCCCAAACGCATTAAGAAGGAAAGAAATTCCACAAATGAACTTTTAACAAGGCACACCTGTTAATTGAAATGCATTCCAGGTGACAACCTCATGAAGCTGGTTGGGAATGCCAAGAGTGTTTAAAGCTGTCATAAAGGCAAAGGGTGGCTACTTTGAAGAATCTCAAATATAAAATAGATTTGGATTTGCTTAACACCTTTGGTTACTACATGACTCTATCTATATGTGTTATTGTATAGTTTTGATGTATTCACTATTATTCTACAGAAAATATAAAAAGTAAAGAAAAACTATTGAATTTTTATTTAATTTATTTCACCTTTATTTAACCAGGTAAGCGAGTTGAGAACAAGTTCTCATTTACAACTGCGACCTGGCCAAGATAAAGCAAAGCAGTGTGACAACAACAACAGAGAGTTACACATAAACAAACGTACAGTCAATAACACAATAGAAAAATCTGTGTACAGTGTGTGCAAATGTAGAAGAGTAGGGAGATGGCCAATAAATAGGCCATAGAGGTGAAATAATTACAATTTAGCATTAATACTAGTGATATTCAGACGATATGCAAGTAGAGATACTGGGGTGCAAAAGAGAAAGAGGGTAAGTAATAATATGGGGATGAGGTGGTTGGGTGCGCTATTTACAGATGGGCTGTGTACAGGTACGGTGATCGGTAAACTGCTCTGACAGCTGATGCTTGAAGTTAGAGAGGGAGATATAAGACTCCAGCTTCAGGGGTTTTTGCAATTCGTGTTGGAGGCTATTTTGTAAATGACATTGCCCAAGTCAAGGATCGGTAGGATAGTTAGTTTTACGAGGGTATGTTTGGCAGCATGAGTGAAGGATGCTTTGTTGGAAACCGATTCTAGATTTAATTTTTTGATTGGAGATGCTTAATGTGAGTCTGGAAGGAGAGTTTACGGTCTAACCAGACACCTAGGTATTTGTAGTTTTACACATATTCGAGGTCAGAACTGTCCAGAGTAGTGATGCTAGTCGGGCGGGAGGGTGCAGGCAGCAATCAGTTGAAGAACATGCAATTAGTTTTACTAGCATTTAAAAGCAGTTGGAGGCCATGGAAGGAGTGTTGTATGGCGTTGAAGCTCGTTTGGAGGTTTGTAAAACACAGTGTCCAAAGAATGAGTATGTGTGTCCAAACCTCTTACTGGTGCTGTATGTCTGTCCCTTCCCTTTCTGTTTCCTACAAGTTCATATCATAAACATTAGGTTTAGGATTTGCTTTATTGCATTCTATCAGAAAGCTGAGAAGGAATCGTGTTGACTCTGCATTTCTGTCTGCAGAAAATGACGGGCAATGCCTACTCATAACTGGTTAAAATCACATGATGCACACCAGATGATGTCCCTCTTCGTGCCAGACAAAGTTCCCCTTTCGGGTTAATACATTCAATTAGATCAATTTGTAGGTCACCTGGGATACACTTGGGAACCCCATCTCTAACAATAGCCTTTATTTCTCTCCCACATTAACGAATGGGTTTGGCCATTAGATGGTGCTATCAAACCGTTTCTCAACCTTACTCATGATGACGGCCTGTAATGGGCGAGTCAGACATGCTATCAGACAGAGTTACACATCTACAGCTTCTCTTGGTAGGTATGCCTCAGGAGATTTACACAACAAAAAAATATAAACGCAACATGTAAAGTGTTGGTCCCATGTTTCACGAGCTGAAATAAAGGATCCCAGAAATGTTCCATACGCACAAAAAGCTTATTTCTCTCAAATTCTGTGCACAAATGTGTTTACATTCCTTTTTAGTGAGCATTTCTCATTTGCCAAGATAATCCATCCACTTGAGAGGTGTGGCACAAAAAGAAGCTGATTAAACAGCACGATCATTACACAGCCTTGTGCTGGGGACAATAAAAGGCCACTCTAAAATGTGCAGTTTTGTCACAACGCAATGCCATCAATATGTCAGATATTGAGGGAGCGTGCAGTTGGAATGCAGACTGCAGGAATGTCCACTGGAGCTGTTGCCAGTGAATTTAAAGTTTATTTCTCTTACCATAAGCTGCCTCCAATGTCGTTTTAGAAAAATTGGCAGTATGTCCAACAAGTCTCACAACAGCAGACCACGTGTATGGGTTGTGTGGGTGAGCGTTTTGGTGTCAACGTTGTGAACAGAGTGCCCTATGGTGGCGGTGGGGTTATGGTATGGGCAGGCATAAGCTTTGGAAAACGAATAAAATTGCATTTTACCAATGGCAATTGGAATGCACAGAGATACCGTGGCCTGCATACTCACCAGACATGTCACCCATTGAGCATGTTTGAGATGCTCCGGATCGACGTGTACGACAGCGTGTTCCAGTTTCCGCCAATATCCAGTAAATTTGCACAACCATTGAATAGGAGAGGGACAACATTCCACAGTCCACAATCAACAGCCTGACCAACTCTATGCAAAGGAGATGTGTCTCGCTGATACTGACTGGTTTTCTTATCCATCCCTCCGCTGTTTTTTTAAGGTATCTGTGAATAACAGATGCATATCTGTATTCCCACTCATGTGAAATCTATAGATTAGGGCATAATTCATTTGTTTCAATTGAATGATTTCCTTATATGAACTGTAGCTCAGTAAAATCTTAGAAATTGTTGCATGTTGCATTTATATTTTTGTTCAGTATATATGTAGGCTTACTACTTTTTCTCCACATTGAGTTCATAATATTTATTTGGTATGGAACGAATGACCGGTCATTCTAATAATGATATATTTAATTTGTATATCACTTTTCAATCTCAGAGTTGCTCTTAAAACAACAAAAAAATATATTTCAGTTAGCCTATTGACAATTCTTCCATGGTCATCCACAGAGGCAAGTGCAAGACCAACAGGTCACACATCCTGTGTCCGATCCACTCTCCATGAGCACCTTCCTCACCTGTCCATCCACGTATCTTCCGACTGAGGCCGAAATGAAGAGTTGAGTCCCAGATGAAGGTTTGCGTCCCAGATGAAGGTTTGAGGCCCAGATGAAGGTTTGAGTCCCAGATGAAGGTTTGAGGCCCAGATGAAGGGTTGAGGACCAGATGAAGGGTTGAGGACCAGATGAAGGCTTGAGGACCAGATGAAGGGTTGAGGCCCAGATGAAGGGTTGAGGACCAGATGAAGGTTTGAGGACCAGATGAAGGGTTGAGGCCCAGATGAAGGGTTGAGGACCAGATTAAGGTTTGAGGACCAGATGAAGGGTTGAGGCCCAGATGAAGGGTTGAGGACCAGATGAAGGTTTGAGGACCAGATGAAGGGTTGAGGCCCAGATGAAGGGTTGAGGCCCAGATGAAGGGTTGAGGACCAGATGAAGGGTTGAGCAGGGGGAAACAATGTTCAGATCCAGGGGGGAAACAAGTCAGCAGTCAGGTCACTTCTTGCCACCCCCAGTCGTATTATAGGCCTATAGCCTGTTCAGTTAGCCCATTGACAATTATTCCATGTTTTAGAGTATTTGCGAATATGTGTAGGTTTGCAGACAGGTTATCCAAGGTTTGCAGACAGTGTATCCATGGTGCGTACCCTGACAGAATGTTCCGTGCTATCTGGGATCCTTGGGACGTCCCTACCCTAACTGTTCTGTGCACAGACCCTGACAGAACAGTTGTTTTTTCTGTTATCTGTGTTCCTCCTGAATCAGTGTTGTGTTTATGGAAGACGCTGAATGTTCTAATAGCTTGCCTCAGGCTGTTGAATTAAATAACCATATCATTCTTCAGATAACTCTGCTCTTATATCATCACCAGCCAGCCAGACTGACTGAGAGCTGTATCTGTTAGAGCAGGCTGCAGGATTCCCCTCTCTCTATCTCAACCCCCCCATGCCTGGTTATATGAAAAGTTTCGACTCCTGCTGTGTTGACTAACTAACACTGAGCTTTCTGACTGATCCAAGAATATTGAATCCATCAGAATGTGCAGCATCACACAACCAATAGGAGTCATACAGCATTGGGACCAACCTGACGAAGACAATCTGACTGATATAGCAGACAGAGAGATATATAATCTCACCACCACAAAGTACTGTATGTCTTGCAGTAGTAAACATAAAATATTAGTAATAGTATGCTGGTACATAGCCTGGTAGTAATAGTATGCCAGTACATATCCTGGTAATAATAGTATGCTGGTACATAGCCTGGTAGTAATAGTATGCTTTATTTAAATGACTTAAATGTAAATGTAAATGTTATTTATTATTTATTTTCCTTTATTTCACTAGGCAAGTCAGTTAAGTGCTCCTAGACCTTAGTGCTGCTTTTGATACCATCGATCACCACATTCTTTTGGAGATATTGGAAACCCAAATTGGTCTACACGGACAAGTTCTGGCCTGGTTTAGATCTTATCTGTCAGAAAGATATCAGTTTGTCTCTGTGAATGGTTTGTCCTCTGACAAATCAACTGTAAATGTCGGTGTTCCTCAAGGTTCCGTTTTCGGACCACTATTGTTTTCACTATATATTTTACCTCTTGGGGATGTCATTCGAAATCATAATGTTAACTTTCACTGCTATGCGGATGACACACAGCTGTACATTTCAATGAAACATGGTGAAGCCCCAAAATTGCCCTCGCTAGAAGCATGTGTTTCAGACATAAGGAAGTGGATGGCTGCAAACGTTCTACTTTCAAACTTGGACAAAACAGAGATGCTTGTTCTAGGTCCCAAGAAACAAAGAGATCTTCTGTTGAATCTGACAATTAATCTTAATGGTTGTACAATCGTCTCAAATAAAACTGTGAAGGACCCCGGCGTTACTCTGGATCCTGATCTCTCTTTTGAAGAACATATCAAGACTGTTTCAAGGACAGCTTTTTTCCATCTACGTAACCTTGCAAAGATCAGAAACTTTCTGTCCAAAAAAAATGCAGAAAAATGAATCCATGCTTTTGTCACATCTAGGTTAGACTACTGCAATGCTCTACTTTCCGGCTACCCGGATAAAGCACTAAATAAACTTCAGTTAGTGCTAGATACGGCTGATAGAATCCTGACTAGAACCAAAGAATTTGATCATATTACTCCAGTGCTAGCCTCCCTACACTGGCTTCCTGTCAAGGCAAGGGCTGATTTCAAGGTTCGACTGCTTACCTACAAAGCATTACATGGGCTTGCTCCTACCTATCTCTCTAATTTGGTCCTGCCGTACATACCTACACGTACGCTACGGTCACAAGACGCAGGCTTCCTAATTGTCCCTAGAATTTCTAAGCAAACAGCTGGAGGCAGGGCTTTCTCCTATAGAGCTCAATTTCTATGGAATGGTCTGCCTACCCATGTGAGAGACACAAACTCGGTCTCAACCTTTAAGTCTTTACTGAAGACTCATCTCTTCAGTGGGTCATATGATTGAGTGTAGTCTGGCCCAGGAGTGTGAAGGTGAACGGAAAGGCTCTGGAGCAACGAACCGCCCTTGCTGTCTCTGCCTGGCCGGTTCCCCTCTTTCCACTGGGATTCTCTGCCTCTAACCCTATTACAGGGGCTGAGTCACTGGCTTACTAGGCCTCTTTCATACCGTCCCTAGGAGGGGTGCGTCACTTGAGTGGGTTGAGTCACTGATGTGATCTTACTGTCTGGGTTGGCGCCCCCCCTTGGGTTGTGCCGTGGCGGAGATCTTTGTGGGCTATACTCGGCCTTGTCTCAGGATGGTAAGTTGGTGGTTGAAGATATCCCTCTAGTGGTGTGGGGGCTGTGCTTTGGCAAAGTGGGTGGGGTTATATCCTTCCTGTTTGGCCCTGTCCGGGGGTGTCCTCGGATGGGGCCACAGTGTCTCCTGACCCCTCATGTCTCAGCCTCCAGTATTTAAGCTGCAGTAGTTTATGTGTCGGGGGGCTAGGGTCAGTTTGTTATATCTGGAGTACTTCTCCTGTCCTATCCGGTGTCCTGTGTGAATTTAAGTATGCTTTCTCTAATTCTCTCTTTCTTTCTTTCTCTCTTTCTCTCTCTCGGAGAACCTGAGCCCTAGGACCATGCCTCAGGACTACCTGTCATGATGACTCCTTGCTGTCCCCAGTCCACCTGGCCGTGTTGCTGCTCCAGTTTCAACTGTTCTGCCTGTGATTATTATTATTTGACCATGCTGGTCATTTATGAACATTTGAACATCTTGGCCATGTTCTGTTATAATCTCCACCCGGCACAGCCAGAAGAGGACTGGCCACCCCACATAGCCTGGTTCCTCTCTAGGTTTCTTCCTAGGTTTTGGCCTTTCTAGTGAGTTTTTCCTAGCCACTGTGCTTCTACACCTGCATTGCTTGCTGTTTGGGGTTTTAGGCTGGGTTTCTGTACAGCACTTTGAGATATCAGCTGATGTACGAAGGGCTATATAAATACATTTGATTTGAGTTAAGAACAAATTCTTATTGTCAATGACGGCCTCGGAGTGAACGATGAGAACGATGGGAGGATGAGTGGAGGGCAGGAGGGAGGGAGGGGAGGAGATGAGGGAGGGAGAGGAAGAGTTGAGGGAGTGGAGGGCTTGAGGAAGGGAGTGGATGGAGGGAGAGAGAGAGGGAGGGAGAGAGGGAGAGGAGAGCTGGAGGGAGGGACAGGAGGGCTGGAGGGGGGAGAACTGGAGAGAGGGAGAGGAGAGCTGCAGGGAAGGAGAGAAGAGCTGGAGGGAGAGGAGGGCTGGATGGAGGGAGAGGTGGACTGGATAGAGGAATAGGAGAGCTGGAGAGAGGGAAAGGAGACCTGGAAGGAGGGAGAGGAGAGCTGGAGGGAGGGAGAGGAGGGATGGAGGGAGGGAGAGGAGGGCTGGAGGGAGGGAGAGGAGGGCTGGAGGGAGGGATAGTAGGGCTGGAGTGAGGGAGCGGAGGGCTGGAGGGGGGTAGAGGAGAGCTGGAGGGAGGGAGAGGTGGGCTGGAGGTATGGAGCGTAGGGCTGGAGTGAGGGAGCGGAGGGCTTGGGGCCCCTGTAAGTGCATGTAAATGAGATTAAGCTGTCAGTCATTCAGTTCTTTCTTTCTTCGGACCCCTCTTTTCATTTCCTTCCCTCTTCCCCCTCTCCGTCTCTATCACTCTCTTTCCAGATTCTTCTGTATATTTTAAATCAGTTGGAAGAACCGCATTTGGACTGTGCTGCAGTTGGAATAGTTAATGTGATGTAATTAGCTCACCACTGGAGCTTCCTCAACCCCCTGTCCCCGTCCTCTCCTACACCCCTCCCTTTAAGCTGGTGTGTATGTGTATATGTGTGTGTGTGTGCATGTGCGCGCGTGCACGTGCGTGTGCTTATACGTGTGTCTGATTGAAGGGGGATGGTCGCTTTTGTCACCAGCTGACAGGACAGTGACAGCGTTTCATACAGATTTCACACTGCAGTCGTACCAACAGGACAGGACATTCACTGCCCACTGTCCTCCTCAAACACACTGCACACTGACGGAGGAGATTGGGATGGGTAAGTAACCATGATGACTTATTATATTTGGCTAATTTACAGCTCTTATTTGCTGAAAAGTTCAATAATTATTTTAATAAATGTTTTAATCTGATGATTTCAACCAAATTAGTTGTTCAGTCTACTGTTGTCACAGTGAGTACTTTAGGTAATAATTTCTCTCCACCTATCTGTCTACATGTCTGTCTTTGGGTTGTTGGAAGACGACTGCTAGGTCAAGGTCACTGGCTGTCTGGTTTACTGTGGGCCACAAGGCTGTACTTAAAGCCTGGTATTAGGGGGTTAAATACAGTAGGTGTATGTGTGCAGGTATGTCTGTGTGTGTGCATGTCAGACGGATTATTATGCCTACGCCTGCTGTGGGAGACCGGTGCTCTGGGAAGAGGAGGAGAAAAGAGGGGAGTGGAGGAGAGAGGAGTAAGGAGGAGAGAGAGCGGCATTGGTCTCAGGTGCAGCAGAGTGATAGTCTCATTATACAGAGAGCTGATTAGACAGAATCGATGGCAGAGTTCAGTTCAGGGCTCCATTGAGCAATTCAATTACTGCAGGCCTGTAGGACACAGGGCTTTTAACCTGATCAAGATAACCTCACTATTGATTAATCACATCAGCTTATTGACACAAGCCTATGGCTGTGTCCCAAATGGCACCCTATAGGATGCATGGCTGTGGGCAAGGGGATGGAAATGGCTGACAATTATAAATCATTCTGCTGTGTTGTTTTGTCTTGACACTGACTTACTCTAGTGTAACACCACAACAACAATGGAAGTGGAACAACACCTCGTGGATGTGGACAGTTATCATATACAGTGGATCTGTGGTCCACATGGACTATATGGTGTCACAGTGAAACAGGAAGTTCTATTGGCACCAACATGTACAGTAGGATGAGCAGCTGTCCTCTCCTGTGGTGCAGATATTCCGGCCTGACTGCTCCCTGCACTGTGTGTGTGTGTGTGTGTGTGTGCATGTATGTATGTATGGGTGCATGTCTGGTGTGGTCTGTGTATTAACAGAGACAATGGGAGAGACAGGCGTTGAGACAACTGCTCAGCAGCTTGGCATGGTTTCCTTAATCCCATAAAAGACACACACATACACACACACTGAACAACAACGTCTCTCCCACTGTGAGGCTACAGAGCTGTCTGGCAAGCCCACACTACAGCATGTCAGCATCCCAAATGGCACCCTTTTTCCTATACAGGACACAACCAGGGGATTCCGGTCAAAAGTAGTGCACTACGTAGGAAATAGGGTGCCATTTGAGATGCAACCTATGACTCACTGTATTGTTCTACAAAAGCCTCTGGTCTAGTGATGTGCGGATCAGCTATTTATTCACCTGCACCCACTCGCAATTGCCATTATAAACTGGGCGGTTCAAGCCCTCAATGCTGATTGGCTGAAAGTCGTGCCATATCAGACCGTATACCACGGATATGACAAAACATGTATTTTTACTCTTCTAATGAAGTAGGTAAACAGTTTATAGTAGCAATAAGGCACCACAGGAGTTGGTTGCATATGGCCAATATACCACAGCTAAGGGCTGTATCCAGGCACTCCGTGTTGCGTCGTACATAATAACAGCTCTTAGCTGTGGTATATTGGCCATATACCACACCTCCTCGGGCCTTATTGCTCAAAATAACCTATTCGCAGCTGCGAAATATCTTCACATTTTCAAACAGTCCATTTATATTTTCCAACGGGGCTATACATTTGGGTGAGTTGTTTTTTTTGCCTGAGTAGCATCGTTTCACTGCCAAAAGTAAAGTTAAACCATCTAGTGTTCAGCGAAATAACAACACAATGTCAAATACAGGTAGCCTAGTCAAATAATGAACATCCAATCACATTATGTCACGGTCGTCCTCCTCTTCATCTGAAGAGGAGAGGCGAGAAGGATCGGAGGACCAAAATGCGGCGTGGTATGTGTTCATGATGAGTATTTAATAAAAGAAAGCACTGAACACTGAATACAAACTATACAAAAACAATAAACAAAAAACGACCGTGAAGCTATAAATGAGACTTGTGCTGACACAAGCAACTAACATAGACAATCACCCACAAACAAACAGTGCAACCCAGGCTACCTAAGTATGATTCTCAATCAGAGACAACTAATGACACCTGCCTCTGATTGAGAACCATACTAGGCCGAAACATACAAATCCCCAAATCATAGAAAAACAAACATAGACTGCCCACCCCAACTCACGCCCTGACCATACTAAATAAATACAAAACAAAGAAAACAAAGGTCAGAACGTGACACATTTTTTTATTTTTTATTTTACCCCTTTTTTCTCCCCAATTTCGTGGTATCCAATTGTTGTAGTAGCTACTATCTTGTCTCATCGCTACATTTACATTACATTTAAGTCATTTAGCAGACGCTCTTATCCAGAGCGACTTACAAATTGGCTACAACTCCCGTACGGGCTCAGGAGAGACGAAGGTTGAAATTCATACTCCTCATGACCTCAAAAGTTTTAATTACCCAGTAATAGAGTGTACCTAAGTTAGCATGAGCAAACCAGTCACACGCTTTGAAAAATCGACTGAAAAAACTTTACATTCCACCAAATGAGCTAGAATGGCGACCACCCCACCTTCATTGAAGGCTTCAATAGCCTCCCCGAGTGATATGGCTAACCCGATAACACTGGAGATCCTTGTCAGAGAGCTGGCGAAATCACATGAAAGTTTGGCGGCAGAACTCACCGAATTGCTGAATAACTCACTGGCGGCTGCACTGGCTCCAATTCAGGCAACCGTGGAAAGCATCCGGGTTCTGTAGCATCTCACACTACCACACTGGCCGAAGTTGAGGCCTGGCTCTTCAGCCACAACAACCAACTCACTACGCTGGAAAACAGGCTTGATGATGTGACCACCACCAACAAGTCTCTGCAGCTACAAGTGGACGATTTGATTTTACGTTCAAAACACCAGAATATCCGCGTGATTCGACTGCCAGAGGATTCTGTGACAGGATATCCAACCCAGTTCATGGCAGAGCTGTCCAAGGAAGTTTTGAGGCTTTTCCCAATCAATGAGGCTTTTCCCAATCTCCCTGAACTCGATAGAGCCCACCGCAGCCTTGCACCGAAACCTTACCCAGGCGGCCGACTGCGTCCCATCATAATGCGGTTCCATCAATACAAAGAATAGGAGCTCGTCCTTCGGTGGGCAAGGGAACATGGCTACATAACTTTCCAAGGCCACGAGATCAAGTTCTACAAGGATTTCAGTTCTAGCCTGGCAAAGAAACGGGCCGCATTTAACGACATCAAGTCCACTCTATAGAAGAAGGGAATCCGCTTTGGGCACGACTCCGTGTCACCTTTAACAGGGAGGTCAATTTTTTCAAAAATCCTGAAGAAGCTGAGTCCTTCTACCGACAGCACATACATTGAATGCCTGAATTGGGATGATTTCTCACCTGCTTGTATTAATAATAATAATAATAATATATGCCATTTAGCTGACGCTTTTATCCAAAGCGACTTACAGTCATGTGTGCATACATTCTACGTATGGGTGGTCCCGGGAATCGAACCCACTACCCTGGCGTTACAAGCGCCATGCTCTACCAACTGAGCCACAGAAGGACCACAATTATTAAGTATTATGTGAGAAACATGAGTTCTAGTGACCGTGTGGACACTATGGCCATCTATTGATCCATTTCGCGTGAAACAATCCTATGCTAAAGCTTGCTGGCTACAGTAGGTATGTTTGAAGCAGCACATACAGTTGAAGTCGGAAGTTTACATACACTGAGGTTGAAGTCATTAAAACTTGTTTTTCAACCACTCCACAAATTTCTTGTTAACAAACTATAGTTCTGAGAAGTCGGTTAGGACATCTACTTTGTGCATGACACAAGTCATTTTCCCAACAACTTTTTACAGACAAATTGTTTAATTTGTAATTCACTGTATCACAATTCCAGTGGGTCAGAAGTTTACATACACCGAGTTGACTGTGCCTTTAAAAAGCATGGAACATTCCATAAAATGATGTCATGGCTTTAGAAGCTTCTGAAAGGCTAATTGACATCATTTGAGTCAATTGGGTTGTACCTGTGGATGTATTTCAAGACCTACCTTCAAACTCAGTGCCTCTTTGCTTGACATGGGGAAATCAAAAGAAATCAGCCAAGACCTCAGAAAAATAATTGTAGACCTCCACAAGTCTGGTTCATACTTGGGAGCAATTTCCAAACGCCTGAAGGTACCACGTTCATCTGTACAATAGTATGCAAGTATAAACACCATGGGACCACGCAGCCGTCAAACCGCTCATGAAGGAGACGCGCTCTGTCTCCTAGAGATGAACAAACTTTGTTTGCGAAAAGTGTAAATCAATCCCAGAACAACAGCAAGGGACCTTGTGAAGATGCTGGAGGAAACTGGTTCAAAAGTATCTATATCCACAGTAAAACGAGTCCTATGTCGACATAACCTGAAAGGCCGCTCAGCAAGGAAGAAGCCACTGCTCCAAAACGCTCATAAAAAAGCCAGACTACGGTTTGAAATTGCACATGGGGACAAAGATCATACTTTTTTGGAGAAATGTCCTCTGGTCTGATGAAACAAAAATAGAACTGCTTGGCCATAATGACCATTGTTACGTTTGAAGGAAAAAGGGGGAGGCTTGCAAGCCGAAGAACACCATCCCAACCTTGAAGCACGGTGGTGGCAGCATCATGTTGTGGGTGTGCTTTGCTGTAGGAGGGCCTGGTGCACTTCACAAAATAGATGGCATCATAAAGAAGCAAAATTATGTGGATATATTGAAGCAACATCTCAAGACATCAGTCAGGAAGTTAAAGCTTGGTCGCAAATGGTTCTTCCAAATGGACAATGACCCCAAGTATACTTCCAAAGTTGTGGTAAAATGCCAACAAAATCAAGGTATTGGAGTGGCCATCACAAAGCCCTCACCCCAATCCTATAGATAATCTGTGGGCAGAACTAAAAAAGTGTGTGTGAGCAAGGAGGCCTACAAACCTGACTCAGTTTCACCAGCTCTGTCAGGAGGAATGGGCCAAAATTCACCCAACTTATCGTCGGAAGCTTGTGGAAGGCTACCCGAAACGATTGACCCATGTTAAACAATGTAAAACCAATGCTACCAAATACTAATTGAGTGTATGTAGGCTTCTGACCCACTGGGAATGTGATGAAATAAATAAAAGCTGAAATAAATCATTCTCTCTACTATTATTCTGACATTTTACATTCTTAAAATAAAGTGGTGATCGAAACTGATTTAAGACAGGGAATTTTTACTAGGTTTAAATGTCAGGAATTGTGAAAAACTGAGTTAAAATGTATTTGGCTAAGGTGTATGTAAACTTCCGACTTTAACTGTACACCTTAGCCAAATACATTTAAACTCAGTTTTTCACAATTCCTGACTTTTACACCTAGTAAAAAACAACAAGTCAGAATGGTACTTTTCGGCTTCTAGTCAGACTGGTGACATGGAACATTGGCGGTTGTGTGCAAATTAAGCGCTCCTGAGTATTTTCACATCTGAAGAGGCTGAATACTGATATCGTATTGTTTCAAGAAACGCACCTACGTGTTAACGACCATACTAGAATGCGGAAAGGGTTGGACAGGTTTTTCATTCTAATTTTAATGGCAAAGCCGTGGGAACAGCAATAGTGATTCACAAACGAGTACAGTTTTCACCCTCACAGATCATTTCAGATCCTGGAGGATGTTATACAGCAAACCCCTGTAGTACTTGCGAATGTTTACGCCCCTAACTGAGATGACACTAGATTTATGACATCTTTTTTAGACTCTCTAATCTTGACACCCACCACCTCATCTTCGGCGTGGACCTTAACTGTGTTACTGAACCAAGACTTGACCGGTCTAATTCCAGAACACTTACTCCTTCCGGGATGGTAAAAGCTCTTTCTACATTCATGACCCAAATGGGTTGTGTTAATCCATGGCGCTTCCTCCAGCCGGTCACAAAATACTTCTCCTGCTTTTCTCATGTTCATCAAGCCTACTCGCGCATAGACTACTTTTATTTTTAGATAGAGCCCTTCTCCCCTCTGTTAAAACTACAGAATATTCTGCGATACTGATTTCGGACCATTCCCCCCATATTCTGGATTTATCACTTACTCCGAATGCAAACAAACAATCGAATTTTAACACTATTGTCTAACAAAGAATTCTGTGACTTTATTTCGATCAACATTGATGTATTCAATCAAACAAATAAAAATGAGGACACCTCCCCTTCTCTTCTTTGGGAGACTTTTAAAGTTGTATTACAGGGAAAGATACTTTTTTTACAATGCTCATTATGTCAAACAAAGAAAGCTGAAACATCAGGAACTGGTGGACTCAATCCTGGCAATACACCCGGTAATATTCAACTTCACCATCCCATGAATTATACACAGGCTGAAACTTCAAATTCAATTTAATCTGCTTTCTACTGATAAAGCAGAGTCTCTGTTGCAACAAACAAAGGGGACGTACTACAAATATGGTGACAAGGCCAGCCGCATTTTGGCACACCAACTTAAACGCCAGTCAGCTTCTCATATTATCTCTCAGGTAGAACCCAAGCCTCCATCTCACTTATACTTATCCGTCGGAATGTGGTGGATATCGGCCCATTTCATTTTTGACCGCTGATGTAAAATTATTAGCTAAGGTTCTAGCTTGCAGGTTGGAACCCTGCCTTCAGGATGTCATATCTGATGATCGTACAGGTTTCATCAAAGGGCGACAACTGTTTTCTAATGTACGATGGCTTTTGAACATTATACTCTCTCCTTCTATCTCTCCAGCTCCCAAAATTGCTGTTTCTCTTGATGCAGAGAAGGCTTTCAACCGGGTGGAGTGGGATTATTTATTTAAGATTTTGGGAAGATTTGGTTTTGTGTCCAATTTCATCTCATGGATAAGTCTGCTCTATTCTGCTCCTATGGATAGCAAACACACCAATTCTCAATATTCAAAACACTTCCCCCTCTCCAGAGGGACCCGTCAAGGGTGCCCTATGTCCCCGCTTCTTTTTGCCATGGAAAGCGATAGAACCGCTTTCCATGGCCTTAAAATGATCACCATCATTTACTGAAATCAACCAAAATGGCGAAGAGCACAAAGTGTCACTATATGCAGATGATCTGCTATTATATATCACTAACCCTGTGAACGCTGTCTATAACATAATACATATTTTAAACACGTTTGACTCATTTTCAGGTTACAAATGGAACATTCATAAAAGTGAATGTTTTCTGATCAACCCTGCTGCCAAGCATATTCCCCTTGGAGCCCTGCCTTTCCGTCGCCCTCTGGTTTTTCCTATTTTGGTGTGAATATAACACACTCTCTGGCTACCTTCCATAAAAATAACTTTGCAAGTCACCCGAGTTAAAGCAAGCTTACAACGATGGGATAGTCTGCCTCTCTCATTAGCTGGCAGAATCCAATCTGTTTCTATACCTTTTCCAATGTCTTCCGATCTTTCTGACAAAATATTTTTTTACCAAGTTCGATAAGCTCATCAGTCATTTGATCTGGGCAGGCAAATGACCAAGGATACGTAGAGCAATACTTCAAAGAAGGAGACAATATGGAGGATTGGCTCTTCCAAATCCACTGATTTACTATTGGGCAGCCAATATTCAAAAGATTATGGTCTGGTGTAATGCTCCACGTACCAACTGGCGTTCATTACAGGTTCCCTCCTGCCAATCATCCTCCCTTCTGCTCTTGCTTGTGCCCCACTGTCCTTGTGTCCTTCAGAGTATACGGGAAACCCCATTGTGCGCTCTACTTTAAAGATCTGCAGACAATTTCGTCAACATTTTAGACTTCCTGAGAGAATTTGTTCTTAACTGACTTGCCTAGTTAAATAAAGGTTCAACAAAAAAAGATGTGTTTGTGTGCATTTTTTTATTATTATACCTTTATTTAACTAGACAAGTCAGTTAAGAAAAAATTCTTATTTACAATGACGGCCTAGGAACAGTGGGTTAACTGCCTTGTTCAGTGGCAGAATGACATATTTTTACCGTGTCAACTCGGGGATTTGATTTTGCAACATTTCGGTTACAAGTCCAACACTCTTACCACTGCCGCCCCGCATAGTTATATATTATTTGCAATCGTAAATGTATTTTATTTTTGTGAGTATGCTGCTTTTGTTGTTAAAGGGAGGGAGGTGGTTCAATAAGTATAGGGGGTAAAGGATGTATCTGTTCAATTTGTATTTTGTATTTCTTTATATGTCCAATAAATAAAAAAATAGATATACAAATATATATTCAATGTGCGGGACAAAATTGAGGCCATGATTAAGAAGTTAATCAAGTTAAAGACAGAAGTATTCTCTGTCTACATTAACAAGGACAACACACAGGTCTTTCCATTATCGTTTGATTTTTTGTGTGCAAATCACCTCAAGCTTACGGACAATGGCAAATGTGAAATAGTGAGTTGGGTGTGAAATTACGCAGGTACTTTCCCGAAACGGATGACACAAACAACTGGCTTCGTTATCCCTTTCATGCCCTGCCTCCAGTCCACTTACCAATATCTGAACAAGTGAGCCTCATCGAAATTGCAGCAAGCGGTTCTGTGAAAATTGAATTTAATCAGAAGCCATGCCAGATTTCTGGATTGGGCTTCGCTCAGAGTATCCTGCCTTTGCAAATCGTGCTGTTAAGACATTGATGCCCTTTGCAACCACGTACCTATGTGAGAGTGGATTCTCGGCCCTCACTAGCATGACAACTAAATACAGGCACAGACTGTGTGTGGAAAATGATTTAAAACAGATTCTCTCCAATACAACCTAACATTGCAGAGTTATGTGCATCCTTTCAAGCACACCCTTCTCATGAACCTGTTGGGAGTTATTCACAATGTACAATGAACAAATAAGGTTTTATATGTAAGATGGTTAAATAAAGAGCAAAATGATTGATTGTTATTATATTATTATTTGTGCCCTGTTCCTATAAGAACTCTTTGTCACTTCCCACGAGCCGGGTTGTGACAAAAACTCAAACTCATTCTAATGTTTAATACACTTATTGTATAGTGTGTGTGTGGCAGGCTTACAATGATGGCAAAAAACACCCGGAAACGACGTCACCAACAACAACAACAACAAAAACATCCCTGATGCTTTGAATATTGGTGTCAGCATTCTGTGAGGACAGACACTGGAGACGAACAGCAAGTACAGGGAGTGAACATTTAATGAAACATGGACAGGAACAGAATACGGACAGCGTCTGAACAGGGGAAAACCAAAACGACAGTAATACTGACACGGGGGATGAAACAGAGGAAACAGACAGATATAGGGAAGGCAATCCAAACGTGAAGGAGTCCAGGTGAGTCCAATGAGTGCAGATGTGCGTAATGAAGGTGACAGGTGTGGGCAATGAAGGGCAGCCTGGCGCCCTCGAGCACCAGAGAGGTGAGGCGGGAGCAGGTGTGACAATAGCAGAGAGTAATGTCAACAGCTCCTGCAGACAGACAGACTGTGTGTGTGTGTGTGTGTGTGTGTGTGTGTGTGTGTGTGTGTGTGTGTGTGTGTGTGTGTGTGTGTGTGTGTGTGTGTGTGTGTGTGTGTGTGTGTGTGTGTGTGTGTGTGTGTGTGTGTGTGTGTGTGTGTGTGTGTGTGTCAGTATGTGCCTGTGCGTGTGCCTGTGCCTGTCCACAGACAGACTATTCAGCCAGTGTTTGAGTTCGATAAGTCTACACACAGAGATCATATAACTGCAAAATGAATGTTATCAGGATTTACAGTATGTTTAACACCACAAGCCTGAGATAACTACACTGTGTAGATAGTAACAGTTGTCTGGGTGAATAGGGAGTGATTCCGAAATAGCACCCTATTGCCTATAGTGCACTACTTTTGACTAGAAATAGAGTGCCATTTTGGATGCAACCTCAAATGTTTGTTGTCTGACCTGTACCGTCGAGGGGTGGGAAGGTGGGATCTGACATCACGCTGAGCATTCAAACATACCTGTTAATGGCACAGCCGTTATAACATCGATCTCCCCTTCTCCTAACCACCTCTCGCTCCCCTGTTCCCCCTCCCATCTCTCCTCCTCTCCTCCTCTCTCTCTGTCCCACCTCTCACCTCGGAAGAAAGGAATTTTCCATCTGATTGCAAAGCAGGCAGAGCATGTTGCAGCAGGTGGGACGGAGCTTGTTGTTCAGGTGAATACAGTGCCTTCAGAAAATATTCACAACTCTTGCCTTTTTTTTCACATTTTGTTGTGTTACAGCCTGAATTTGAATTAAATTGCGATTGTGTGTTACTGGCCTACACATAATACCCCATAATGTCAAAGTGGAATTATGTTTTTAGATATGTTCACAAATGAATTAGAAATGAAAAGATGAAATGTCTTGAGTCAATAAGTATTCAACAGCTTTGTTATGGCAAGCCTAAATAAGTTCAGGAGTAAGAATTTGCTGAACAAGTCACATAATAAGTTGCATGGACTCACTCTGTATGCAATAATAGTGTTTAACATGATTTTGGAATGACTACCTAATTTCTGTACCCCACACATACAATGATCTGTAATTTCAAACACAGATTCAACCACAAAGACCAGGGAGGTTTTCCAATGCCTCGCACAAAGAAGGGCACTTATTAGTAGATGGATAAAAAAAATGTAAAAAGCAGACAATGAATATCCCTTTGAGCATGGCTAAGTTATTTATTATACTTTGGATGGTGTATCAATGCACCCAGTCACAACAAAGATACAGGCGTCCTTCCTAACTCAGTTGCCGGAGAGAAAGGAATCTGCTCAGGGATTTAACCATGAGGCCAATAGTGACTTTAAAACAGTTACAGAGTTTAATGGCTGTGATAGGAGAAAACAGAGGATGGATCAACAACATTGTAGTTACTCCACAATACTAACCTAAATGACAAGTAAAAAGAAGGAAGCATGTACAGAATTAAAAATATTCCAAAACATGCATCCTGTTTCCAATAAGGCACGAAGGTAAAACTGGCAAAAATGTGTCAATTTTGTTTTATTTTATGTCCTGAATAACAAAGCATTATGTTTGGGCCAAATCCAACACAACACATCAATGAGTTCACTCTTCATATTTGAAAGCATGGTGGTGGCTGCATCATGTTATGGGTATGCTTGTCATCAGCAAGGACTAAGGTGTTTTTTAGGAGAAAATTAAACGCAATAGAGCTAATCACAGACAAAATCCTAGAGGAAAACCGTGCTTCTACACCTGCATTGCTTGCTGTTTGGGGTTTTAGGCTGGGTTTCTGTACAGCACTTTGAGATATCAGCTGATGTACGAAGGGCTATATAAATACATTTTGATTTGATGATTTGATTTGGTTCAGTCTGCTTTCCAACAGACACTGGGAGACAAATTCACCTATCCGCAGGACAATAACCTAAAACAAAAGGCAAAATATACACTGAAGTTGCTTACCAAGACGACATTGAATGTTCCTGAGTGGCCTAGTTACAGTTTTGACTTAAATTGTCTTGAAACTCTATGGCAAGACTTGAAAATGGCTGTTTAGCAATGATCAACAACCAACTTGACAGAAATTTAATCATTTTTAAATAATAATGTGCAAATATTGTACAATCCAGGTGTGCAAAGCTCTTAGAGACTTACCCATGAAGACGTACCCATGAAGAAGCTGTAATTGCTGCCAAAGGTGATTCAACATGTATGGACTCAGGGGTGTGAATACTTAGAAATTAGATAGTGGCAAGAAAAAGTTTGTGAACCCTTTGGAATTACATGCATTTCTGCATAAATTGGTCATAACATTTTTATCTGATCTTCATCTAAGTCACAACAATAGACAAACACAGTCTGCTTAAACTAATAACACAAACAATGATATGTTTTCATGTCTTTATTGAACACACCATGTAAACTTACACAGTGTAGAGTAGAAGAGGTATGTGAACCCTTGCATTTAATAACTGGTTGACCCTCCATTGTCAGCAATAAACTCAACCAAATGTTTTCTGTAGTTGCGGATCAGACCTTCACAATGGTCAGGAGGTATTTTGGAACATTCATCTTTACAAAACTGTTTCAGTTCAACAATATTCTTAGGATGTCTGGTGTGAACCACTCTCGAGGTCATGCTACAGCATTTTAATCAGGTTGAGGTCAGGACTCTGACTGTGCCACTCCAGAAGGCGCATTTTCTTCTGTTGAAGCCATTCTGTTGTTCATTTACTTCTATGTTTTGGATCGTTGTCCTGTTGCATCACCCAACTTCTGTTGAGCTTCAATTGGCAGACATATAGCCTTACATTCTTCTGCAAAATGTCTTGATAAACTTGGGAATTCATTTTTCTGTCAATGATAGCAAGCTGTCCAGGCCCTGAGGCAGCAAAGCAGCCCCAAACCATGATGCTCCCTCCACCATACTTTACAGTTGGGATGAGGTATTGATGTTGGTGGGCTGTGCCTTTTTTCTCCACACATAGTGTTGTGTGTTCCTTCCAAACAACTCAACTTTAGTTTAATCTGGCCACAGAATATTTTGCCAGAAGCGCTGTGGAACATCCAGGCGCTCTTTTGCGAACTTCAGACGTGCAGCAATGTTTTTTTTTGGACAGCAGTGGCTTTTTCTGTGGTGTCCTCCCATGAACACCATTCTTGTTTAGTGTTTTACGTATTGTAGACTCGTCAACAGACATGTTAGCATGTTCCAGAGATTTCTGAAATGCAAATGAGATAGGATAATGGAGGTAAGGCAATAAATAGGCCATGGTGGCGAAGTAATTACAATATAGCAATTAAACACTGGAATGGTAGATCTGCAGAAGATGAATGTGCAAGTAGAGATACTGGGGTGCAAAGGAGCAAGATAAATAAATACAGTATGAGGATGAGGTAGTTGGAATGGCTATTTACAGATGGGCTGTGAGCTGCTCTGACAGCTGGTGCTTAAAGCTAGTGAGGGAGATATGAGTCTCCAGCTTCAGTGATATTTGCAGTTCGTTCCAGTCATTGGCAGCAGAGAATTGGAAGGAAAGGCGGCCAAAGGAAGAATTGACTTTGGGGGTGACCAGTGAGATATACCTGCTGGAGTGCGTGCTACGGGTTGGTGCTGCTATGGTGGCCAGTGAGCTGAGATAAGGCGGGGCTTTACCTAGCAGAGACTTGTAGATGACCTGGAGCCAGTGGGTTTGGCGACGAGTATGAAGCGAGGGTCAGCCAACGAGACCGTACAGGTCGCAGTGCTGGGTAGTATATGGGGCTTTGGTGACAAAACGGATGGCACTGTGATAGACTGCATCCAATTTGTTGAGTAGAGTGTTGGAGGCTATTTTGTAAATGACATCGCCAAAGTCAAGGATCGGTAGGATGGTCAGTTTTTTGGCAGCATTAGTGAAGGATGCTTTGTTGCGGAATAGGAAGCCGATTCTAGATATCATTTTGGATTGGAGATGCTTAATGTGAGTCTGGAAGGAGAGTTTACAGTCTAACCAGACACCTAGGTACTTGTAGTTGTCCACATATTCTAAGTCAGAACCATCCAGAGTTGTGATGCTGGATGGGCGGGCAGATGCGGGCAGCGATCGTTTGACCAGCATGCATTTAGTTTTACTAGCATTTAAGAGCAGTTGGAGGCCACGGAAGGAGTGTTGTATGGCATTGAAGCTCGTCTGGAGGTTAGTTAACACGCGGTCCAAAGAAGGGCCAGAGGTTTACAGAATGGTGTCGTCTGCATAGAGGTGGAGCAGATAATCACCCAGCAAGAGTGACATCATTGATGTATACAGAGAAGAGAGTCAGCCAGAGAATTGAACCCTGTGGCACCACCATAGAGACTGCCAGAGGTCTGGACAACAGGCCCTCCGATTTGAAACACTGAACTCTTATCAGAGAAATAGTTGGTGAGCCAGGCGAGGCAATCATTTAAGAAACCAAGGCTGTTGAGTCTGCCGATAAGAATGTGGTCATTGACAGAGTCGAAAGCCTTGGCCAGGTCAATGAATACGACTGCACAGTAATGTCTGTTATTGATGGCGGTTATGATATTGTTTAGGACTGAGGTGCACCCATAACCAGCTCTGAAACCAGATTGCTTGCGGAGAAGGTACGGTGGGATTCGAAATGGTCGGTAATCTGTTTGTTAACTTGGATTTCGAAGACCTTAGAAACGCAGGGTAGGATAGATATAGGTCTGTAGCAGTTTGGGTCTAGAGGAGGGGGATGACCGCGGCAGCTTTCCAATATTTGGGAATCTCAGACAATACGAAAGAGAGATTGACCAGGCTAGTAATAGGGGTTGCAACAATTTCGGCAGATTATTTTAGAAAGAGAGGGTCCAGATTGTCTAGCCTGGCTGATTTGTAGGGGTCCAGATTTTGCAGCTCTTTCAGAACATCAGCTATCTGGATTTGGGTGAAGGAGAAATGGGGAGGCTTTGGCAAGTTGCTGTGGGGGTGGAGGGCTGTTGATCGGGGTAGGGGTAGCCAGGTGGAAAGCATGGCCAGCAGTAGAAAAATGCTTATTGAAATTCTCAGTTATAGTGGATTTATCGGTGGTGACAATGTTTCCTAGCCTCAGTGCAGTGGGCAGCTGGGAGAAGGTGCTCTTATTCTCCATGGACTTTACAGTGTCCCAGAACTTTTTTGAGTTGGTGCTACAGGATGGAAATTTCTGCTTGAAAAAGCTAGCCTTAGCTTTCCTAACTGCCTGTGTATATTGGTTCCTAACTTCCCTGAAAAGTTGCATATCACGGGGGCTATTCGATGCTAATGCAGAACGCCACAAGATGTTTTTGTGCTGGTCAAGGGCAGGCAGGTCTGGAGAGAACCAAGGGCTATATCTGTTCCTGGTTCTACATTTTTTGAAGGGGGCATGCTTATTTTAGATGGTGAGGAAGGCACTTTTAAAGAATAACCAGGCATCCTCTACTGACGGGATGAGGTCAATATCCTTCAAGGATACCCGGGCCAGGTTGATTAGAAAGGCCTGCTCGCTGAAGTGTTTTAGGGAGCGTTTGACAGTGATGAGGGGTGGTTGTTTGATCGCAGATCCATTACGGATGCAGGCAATGAGGCAGTGATCACTGAGATCTTGGTTGAAAACAGCAGAGGTGTATTTAGAGGGCAGGTTGATTAGGATGATATCAATGAGGCTGCCCGTGTTTACAGATTTGGGGTTGTACCTGGTGAGTTCATTGATAAGTTTAGGTCACCTAGCAGCATGAGCTCTGAAGATAGATGGGGGGCAATTAATTCACATATGGTGTCCAGGGCACAGCTTGGGGCAGAGAGTGGTCTATAGCAAGCGGCAACGGTGAGAGACTTGTTTCTGGAAATGTGGATTTTTGGATCTCTGCAGTAGATTGCAACACCGCCCCCTTTGGAAGTTCTATCTTGTCTGCAAATGTTGTAGTTAGGGATGGAGATTTCAGGGTTTTTGGTGGTCTTCCTAAACCAGGATTCAGACACAGCTAGGACATCTGGGTTGGCAGAGTGTGCTAATGCAGTGAATAAAACAAACTTGCATGTTAACATGCATGAAACCAAGGCTTTTACGGTTATAGAAGTCAACAAATGAGAGCACCTGGGGCGTAGGAGTGGAGCTAGGCACTGCAGGGCCTGAATTAACCTCTACATCACCAGAGGAACAGAGGAGGAGTATGATAAGGGTACGGCTAAAGGCTATCAAAACTGGTCGTCTAGTACGTTCGGAACATACAGCAAAAGGAGCAGGTGCGATAGAATAGATTCAAGTCATAATTTATAGACAAAAGGTAAGGTAGGATGTGAGTACATTGGAGGTAAACCTAGGCATTGAGTAATGATGAGAGAGATATAGTCTCTAGAGACGTTTAAACCAGGTGATGTCACCGCATATGTGGGAGGTGGAACTTAATGGTTGGTTAAGGCATATTGAACAGGGCTAATGGCTCTACAGTGAAATAAGACAATAATCACTAACCAGGACAGTAAGCTAGCTAGCTGCGATGAACCAGGTGAAAAGGTTCAGAGCTTGCGGTAGGAATCCGGGCATATGGAGAGAAAATAGGCCCGGTATGCTCTGGTTTGAGTTGCATTGTCAAACTGGCGAGCGCTTTCGGAGCTAAAGGTTAGCTGATGACCGCTAGCAGTGGTTAGCTGACTACTAGCTAGTAGCTAATGAGCTGGCTAGCTTCTTTTGGGGGATTCTGGTTCAGAAGTAAAGAAAGATACTTTAGAAAAACAGATCCACACCACATTGGGTGAGGCGGGTTGCAGGAGAGTATTTTGAAGTTGAGGTTTAGAAAAACATAAAAAAAGATATACATGGGACACGACAAGACGAAGGACAAAGATGTCTGACTGATACACCATCTTGGAAATGTATGATCTCGTATCATTGATTGGACTCCAGGTTAGCTGACTCCTGACTCCAATTAGCTTTTGGAAAAGTAATTCGCCTAGGGGTCACATACTTTTTCCAACCTACACTCTGAATGTTTAAATGATGTATTCAATATAGACAAGAAAAATACAATAATTTGTGTGTTATTAGTTTAAGCAGACTGTATTCATCTATTGTTGTGACTAAAATGAAGATCAGATAAAAAAAACATTATGACTAATTTATGCAGAAATCCAGGTAATTCCAAAGGGTTCACTTACTTTTTCTTGCCACTGTATTTCTGTATTTCATTTTCAATAAATGTGAAGATTTTTATTGAAACACGTTTTCACTATGTCATTATGAGGTTTTGTGTTAAATCCATTTTGAATTCCGACTGGAACAGAACAGAATGTGGAATAAATCAGGGCGTATAAATATTTTCTGAAAGCACAGTACATTTCCAGTGTATAGTGCCTGTGCATGTGTGTGTGTGTGCCTGTGCATGTGTGTGTGTGTGTGTGCCTGTGCATGTGTGTGTGTGTGCCTGTGCATGTGCACGTCTGTGTGCCTATGCGTGTGTGTGGGCAGCCAGCTGCTCACCCACTTGCCTGACTCTACCTCACCGTAATCACAGAGCAGCAGCATGGAAATGACATGCTTGATAATGGGACAGACAGACAGTGGTCTAATATAGCAGTATTCCAGGTCATGGTCAACCCCTCTTTTTCCATTGTCATTTCAACTAGTGCCTTGATCATCTCCACTCACACATAGTTCTGGATGTTTGAGAAGTTGTTTGGGAAGTTGTTTAGGTTGTGATTTCAGGGATGGAGGTGTCCTGTTGTTATGGTGTATTAACTATTTTCCTATACACCCCAAATGGTACCCTATTCCCTATGTAGTGCACTACTTTTGACCAGAGCCAATGTGGTGCACTATATAGGGAATAGAGTGCTATTTGGGATGCAAACTATGTGTAATCTTTGTTCTTCCTTCTCTCCTGACCGGGATAAAGAGTCTGACATTACTTTAGATTGTTGGGAAGATCCCAATGTCTGTAATTATTTGTTCATGTCAGCACTAGTTTATCCACCAGTTTATATGCAAAACTATCTCTTATCACAGTGTAATATCTAACACAACACACTACAACATGTGTGAGTTCTTTCAAGGCCTAGCCTGTTCTCAAAGATAAGGGTGACACATTGCAATAAAGCATAATGAGATTCAATTCTATTTTTCCATCTAAAGATTAAAAGCTAGTCTTCATTAGTAATCTCTGTTTTAGGTCTGATGCTACCAGCTGCTGTTAGCCACAGATAAACCAAATGAGATGCAGGTCCAGTCTCCTGGGTATCCAAAGGATAACAGTTAACTGCACTCTGAAGATTAGAACAATTCATTCACTATGGCTCAATCCCAATAGGCCTGGTCAAAGTAGTGCACTAAATGGGGAATATGGTGCCATCTAAGGACACACCTGTATTGATAATCTGTGGTCCCTAGGGGAGAAGGAGGAGGGTCTAGCCAAGCCTCTCCTCCATTGTCTTCTGGGGCCCTCCCAAATGGTACCCTACTCCCTATATACATTTTTGACCAGAGTCCTATAGGTAGGTTAAAAGTAGTGCACTAAATACGAAATAGGGTGCCATTTGAGACAGCCTGGTTCTTCTGAATCACATTCACATCCCTCAAAGACTTTTCTCTCTCTCTCTCTCTCTCTCTCTCTCAGAGGTAAATCAAACGTTTCAGTAAACCATCTGTAGCACTGTAGGCTACAATGTAAAAGGGGCCGTGAATTTGACAGTAATTTATAGGCAGTTAATTGGTAAGTACATTTCTGTATTTCATATTGCAGTATATCTACTGTAATCTAAATACAGTATCAAAGCAAGCACTGTGTAATGACACACACTACAATACTGTAAATGTACTGTAATCGACTGTAAAAAAGTAAATGCTACTGTAATCATAATGGATGGTTGAATGAATGAAATTTGTTGAGGGGAGATGGGGTTTGTTTTTCACAGTATTTTGCTGTAATTACATGGTATTGCTGCAAGCAGGCTGTTTGGTAGTACTATGTTTACACATTACAGCATTACAGCACATTACAGTGAATATTTGGTGTTTTATATCACTTGTACTTCTAGAGACTTAACAAAGGCTTCCAAACAGGCAGCGACCACAGGGCAAAAAATACCAAAAGGACATAGCAAAATTCTAATAATAATAATATATGCCATTTAGCGGACGCTTTTATCCAAAGCGACTTACAGTCATGTGTGCATACATTCTACGTATGGGTGGTCCCGGGAATCGAACCCACTACCCTGGCGTTACAAGCGCCATGCTCTACCAACTGAGCTACAGAAGGACCCCGCTGTCACTCCAATCTGTCCCCGATACCATTGAAGTTGATGGAGCACTATAACCACACAAGTTAAATTGGTACAGCCTTCTCATTAAAGGATGCAACAAATACAGCCAATTACAAGGCACACCTCAAAATATGTTAATGAGCTAGAAACAACAATACCATGCACCTACTAGTGGTCAAATGGTTTTTGGTGCTCCAGAAATATGATATGGTACTGCATTCTGTGGGTTGAAATTACTGTACCATTCGAAATAAAGCAATTATTTCCCTGCCAACAACATTTTGCCACAATGGACCATAATTTACAGTATGCTGCAGTAAAATTTCACTATATTTTCCTGTTGGTAATACCCCAAATTACTGTATAAATTTATATATATAAACAGTTTTCCATTACAGTGTACTAGTTATCTGTCTCTGAATATGAAGATAGCAATTTATGATGCTGGATCAGGATACAGAGGAAATGGCAAAGAGGAGAGAGAGAGAGGGCACGGAAAAGAGAGAGACAGAAAGAGAGATTGAGATGCAGAGATGGGGCAGTGGTGGAAAAAGTACAAAATGTTCATACTTGAGTAAAAGTAAAGATAACTTAAAAGAAAATGACTCAAGTAAAAGTGAAAGTCATCTCGTAAAATACTACTTGAGTAAAAGTCTAAAAGTATTTGATTGTAAATGTACTTAAGAATCAAAAGTAAAAGTAAAAATATCTACAGGTCACCAGGGGCACACTACAACCCTAAGATGTCATTTACAAATGAAGCATGTGTGTTTAGTGAGTCCTCCAGATCAGACCCAGTAGGGATGACCAGGGATGTTCTCTTGATAAGTGTGTGAATTAGGCAATTTTCCTGTCCTGCTAAGCATTCAAAATGTAACGAGTGCTTTTGGTTGTCAGGGAAAATGTAAGGATGTAATGTAATTATTTTCTTTAGGAATGTAGTGGAGTAAAAGTAAAAGTTGTTAAAATATAAATAGTGAAATAAAGTACAGATACCTCCACAAATGTAGTACTTTCAAGTACTTTACTTAAGTACTTTACACCACTGGATGGGGTGGGAGGTGGGGGGGGTGTAGCAGGGAGGAGAGAGAAACAGACTTTAGAATTGTATTTTTAGTTATTGTGACTACTAATTTATTTCCATAACACCACAAAATCCTCCTCTGAGCCCCCCCCTCCGAAGATAGAGAAAGAGAGAGAGATTGTTGGGAGGAGGCATAACACAGAACATCTGTCCATGCTCTCTGGAATGCTGGGAATCTGCAGGAGAATATAAAAGGAATGGGAATGGAATCACAATATTGAGTCAAGGACAGAGGTATTGCTGCAATGTTCTACAAAAGAGCGTTGTCTCATTGTGGTATTTTATTCATTGTCCTTGGGTGGTGTAAATATTGTGACTGTTGCGTAAGAGTATCATTTGAAATGTAATGTCTGACATCCAGGTTGCGTCACAAATGGCACCCTATTTTGTATATAGTGCACTAATTTTAACCAGAGCTCTATGGATGCAGCCCCAGATATGCTTATTGTCTTGTTTGGGTAGGTGATCTTAGAGGTTTTACACAAGTTTGAAGTTAAGTGAAGAGAAGTCTGAGCACAACAATAACATGTTTTGTTGTTGGCAGGCAGCAGGCCCTCAACCATACAGCCACATGTTGCAGCTGGCTGTATGGTTGAACCCCCCCTCTGCCCCCCCTGTCCCTCTCTGTTCTATAGGAACCACAGTCTTTTGACATTCCTCTCCTGTCCTGACAGTCAGTCTAGTTCATTCCACTGATTAGAGAGAATATAGAGGAAAGGCAATGCTCTTGACAGATGAAAATATGCTGTGCAGCCTTGTGGTAATAGCAGTATTTAGCTGGTGGTTAGCATGCAGTGTTAGGAGTGGTGTGCCAGTTTACTGAGAGATTTATTACTGAATGAGCCCTCATCTTAGACCCTAAAAGCGTCTGCAAGCTTCCCATCCGAAACAGTTCAGAACAGTTTGTGCACATATTACGACAACATTTTGTGACGTTTTTGTTTGTTTCGGCAAGGTTTTCTTCTGCTTTGGCCACACATTTTTTCTCAAGGCAAGCCGAAGTCTACGCCCCTTCGTCTGTGATTGGTCAACAGTAGAGATTGTTCAATGAAATGTTTGCTGTCATTCCACAAGAGACGAATAGTAAAAAACACATCTTAAAGGAAAATGAAATAGAAATACCCAGTAGAAACATTGTAATCAACTATAGAGAAACAGCAGTCTCCTGTTTCTGGCCCTGGCAGGCTTGCATCTGTAGCTGTTGGTTGTCTTTGGCAGCCTCTCCTAGGCCCTCCGGCCATGCCTTCACATAGCAGCCTGCGGGTTGGGGAAACGGCTCTACATTGCTCACCGCTCACCAGCAGAGCAATATCCCATCAACTCTGCCTCCTGAATCACACACACACTGACACACACACAGACACACAAACACACATGCATAAGTAATAATATAATAAGTACACGCACACACATACACAGTTGTTGTAAGATTTTAGTTCACGGCTAGAAAGTAGGTACTGTCATTACATTAGCCAGTTAGGATTGAGACAATTACATAAGCTCTTGTGTTTGATGTATTTAGTCCCTAGTGCTCAGTGTGACTGTGTCTTTATGTCAGGTCATGTTCAGTTCTCTGACTGACCCTGCAATGTCCCAAATGGCAACCTATTCCCTATTTTGACTGTAGCCCAATAGTGTGCAATACGGGACGCAGACAGAGTCTAAACCAAGCTCCGCATAGCACGGCTCGACTCAACTGCTTTTCAGCCCAGGTTCCCTCTTTTCTGTCATTTAGTCTTTCCTCCTCTCTCACTCTCGCTCTCTCTTTCTCCGTGGAAACAAACAAGTCTGTTTTCCAGCAGGGCAGCGAGAGCCTCCTTTCGAAACATCCCAGATATGTTTGACTAGAGCTGTTCCCACTCCTAACCTCCTAACCCTAACCCAGCTGTGTCTCAAAGTGCACCCTATTCCCTACGTCCTATGTTTCACCAGGGCCTCTGGTCAAATGTAGTGCACTATATAAGGGATAGGGTGCCATTTTGGACGCAACCAGGACCTCTTCACCTCAGCAGCTGAGCCAGATGAGACCAGATGAAGATAAAGGCAGCCTTTCATTAAAGCAGGCAATTGTTCAACGTGTTCCTCCAACTGTTGCTCCAATGTTGTTCATAAGAGCTGGCAAAGGGAAGAATGAGTTCCCCCCTCTTCTCCTCTCCTCTCCCTCTCCTTCTTCTACACTTAACAAAAATATAAACGCAACATGTAAAGTGTTGGTCCCATGTTTCATGAGCTGAAATAAAAGATCACAGAAATGTTCCATACGCACAAATAGGTTATTTCTCTCAAATGTTTTGCACAAATGTGTTTACATCCCTGTTAGTGAGCATTTCTCCTTTGCCAAGATAATCCAATCACCTGACAGGTGTGGCATATCAAGAACCTGATTAAACAGCACGATCATTACACAGGTGCACCTTGTGTTGGGGACAATAAAAGGCCACTCTAAAATGTGCAGTATAGTCACACAACACTATGCCACAGATGTTTCATGTTTTGAGGGAGTATGCAATTGGCATGCTGACAGCAGGAATGCCCACCAGAGCAGTTGCCAGAGAACTTAATGTTAATTTCTCTACCGTAAGCCGCCTCCAACATTGTTTTAGAGAATTTGGCAGTACGTCCAACCTGCCTCACAACCATGATGTGTGGACGAGTGGTTTTCTTATGTCAACATTGTGAACAAAGTGCCCCATGGTGGCGGTGGGGTTATTGTATGGGCAGGCATAAACTATGGACAACCAACACAATTGCATTTTATCGATGGCAATTTGAATGCACAGAGATGCCTTGACGAGATCCTGAGGCCCATAGTTGTTCCATTCATATGCTACCATCACCTCATGTTTCAGCATGATAATACACAGACCCATGTCGCAAGGATCACTACACAATTCCTGGAAGCTGAAAATGTCCCAGTTCGTCCATGGCCTGCATACTCACCAGACATGTCACCCATTGAGCATGTTTGGAATGCTCTGATCGATGTGTACAACAGCCAGTTTCCAGTTCCTGCCAATATCCAGCAACTTCGCACAGCCATTGAATAGGAGTGGGACAACATTCCACGGGCCAATCAACAGCCTGACCAACTCTATGGAAAGGAGATGTGTCGCGCTCCATGAGGCAAATGGTGGTCACACCAGAAACTGACTGGTTGTCTGATCGACACCCCTACTTTTTTTAAAGTATCTGTGACCAACAGATGCATATCTGTATTCCCAGTCATGTGAAATCCATAGATTAGGGCCTAATGAATTCATATCTATTGACTGATTTTCTTATGTGAACTGAAACTCGATAAATTCTTAGAAATGTCCGAACTGTAACGCAGTAAATTCTTTGAAATTGTTGCATTTTACATTTATATTTTTGTTCAGTATAGTTCAGGGAGAGTAGCTCCATTTATTTAGTAGCAAGCTACTGAACTGGTTGGAGTTTTCCTGCTTTTTGTCTCGTTCCAAAGTCATGCCCTTCTGCACACAGAGGTCAGAACTCAGACTACAGTCTATCATAGCAGACCGTATAAGACACTGTAGTAAACAAAAGCAATGTATTATGCATTCTGTGAGCTTTTTATCTGCTTGTTCAGACAACAACAAAGCCAACGCAAACACAGATAGGACCACCAAGGCCACTAAGGAATGTCATTCAACCTAGCAGCACGCAACAGAACCAAAAGGGGACCATTCTATCTAATGTACACTCGCTCCATATCTCTCTAGTTACACTGTAAATTGCTCTTATCAAGACCGACATACAGTAGTGAGTGAATACATTTTCACACTGGTCCCCCGTGGAAATCAAACCCACAACCCCCCATGGCATTGCAAGCACCGTGCTCTACCAACTGAGCCACACAGGACTTCTGACTCTTTTCAGTTTCAATCGCCATTGAACACTATTGTATGTGAAACAACCCAGGACAATCGCAAAACAGTGCCTTTGGAAAGTATTCAGAAACCTTGACTTTTTCCACATTTTGTTATGTGTCTTATTGTCTTAACAGTCTTATTCTAAAATGTATTAAATTATGTTCATCCTTCATCAAGCTACACACAATATCCCATAAAAACAAAGTAAAAACAGGTATTTTAACATTTCTGGTTAAAAAAATATTTAAAAAATATCACATTTACATAAGTATCCAGACCCTTTACTCAGTACTTTGTTGAAGCCCCTTTGACAGCGATTACAGCCTCGATTCTTAGTGAGTATGACACTACAAGCTTGGCACACCTGTAATTGGGGAGTTTCTACCATTCTTCTCTGCAGATTCTCTCAAGCTCTGTCAGGTTGGATGGGGAGTTTTGCTGCAGAGCTATTTCTCCCCATCGATGTTCGATTACGTCCGGGCTCTGGTTGGGCCACTCAAGGACATTTAGAGACTAGTCCCTAAGCCTCCTCTGCGTTGTCTTGGCTGTGTGCTTAGAGTCGTTGTCCTGTTGGAAGGTGAACCTTCGCCCCAGTCTGAGGTCCTGAGCGCTCTGGAGCAGGTTTTCATCAAGGATCTCTCTGTACTTTGCTCCATTCATCCTTGCCACGATCCTGACTAGTCTCCCAGTCCCTGCTGCTGACAAACATTCCCACAGCATGATACTGCCACTACCATGCTTCATCTTAGGGATGGTGCCAGGTTTCTTCCAGACATGACGCTAGGCATTCAGGCCAATGAGCTCAATCTTGGTTTCATCAGACCAGAGAATGTTATTTCTCATGGTCTGAGAGTCATTAGGTGCCTTTTAGCAAACTCCAAGTGGGCTGTCATGTGCCTTTTACTGAGGGGCTTCCGTCTGGCCACTCTACCATAAAGGACTGATTGGTGGAGTGCTGCAGAGATGGTTGTCCTTCTGGAAGGTTCTTCCATCTCCACAGAGGAATTCTAGTGCTCTGTCAGAGTGACCATCGGGTTCTTGGTCACCTCCCTGACCAAGGCCCTTCTCCCCTGATTCCTCAATTTGACCGGGCGGCCAGCTCTAGGAAGAGTCTTGGTGGTTCCAAACTTCTTCCATTTAAGAATAATGGAGGCCACTGTGTTCTTGGGGACCTTCAATGCTGCATAAATGTTCTTGTACCCTTCCCCAGAAGGGGTACCAAGTTGTGTCTCTCGACACAATCCTGTCTCGGAGCTCTACGGACAATGCACCTGAGGTCAATTTCGAGTCTCATAGCAAAAGGTCTGAATACGAATGTAAAGAAGGTATTTTGACAAACCCTTTTTGGTTGCAGGTAGAAACCTTTTAGTTCCAGGTAGAACCCTTTTGGGTTCCATGTAGAACCCTTTCTACAGAGGATTCTAAGTGGAACTCAAAACGGTTCTACCTGGAATAAAAAAGTGTTCCCCTATGGGGACAGTTGAAGAACCCTTTTGGAACCCTTTTTTCTAAGAGTGTCTTTTTTCCTTACAACTATGGCACATTTAATGTAGATATGACAATACTGTGCAAGTATACAGTAACAGTAGTGTTTCCTGTGTTTATGACTGTTCGTTGAAATGAGTGGACCAAGGCTCTGGTTCAACCCTCGGCTCCGCCGACCACTCCATGTGCCCTCCCCAACTTTTTGGGGGGGCTGCCTCTCGGAAATCCGTCGTGGTTGCGAACCCCGGAGTCGTGGTTGCGAACCCCGGAGTCGTCGTTGATCCTCCTTCACGGCCTCCGCCTGCTTTCATGGCAGGGTCTTGTCTCCTGCCATAACCTCCTCCGATGTCCATGATGTCCTCCACTCCCTTTTCTCCCGGGCCCAGGATCTCTGCTCCTCCTGGCCACGCTGCTTGGTCCTTGGGTGGTGGGATCTTCTGTCATCAAATCAAATCAAATCAAATTTTATTTATATAGCCCTTCGTACATCAGCTGATATCTCAAAGTGCTGTACAGAAACCCAGCCTAAAACCCCAAACAGCAAGCAATGTAGGTGTAGAAGCACGGTGGCTAGGAAAAACTCCCTAGAAAGGCCAAAACCTAGGAAGAAACCTAGAGAGGAACCAGGCTATGTGGGGTGGCCAGTCCTCTTCTGGCTCTTCTGGGGACAGGAAGGAGTCATCATGTCAGGTAGTCCTGGGGCACGGTCCTAGGGCTCAGGTCCTCCGAGAGAGAGAAAGAAAGAGAGAATTAGAGAGAGCATATGTGGGTGGGGTGGCCAGTCCTCTTCTGGCTGTGCCGGGTGGAGATTATAACAGAACATGGCCAAGATGTTCAAATGTTCATAAATGACCAGCATGGTCGAATAATAGTAAGGCAGAACAGTTGAACTGGAGCAGCAGCATGGCCAGGTGGACTGGGGACAGCAAGGAGTCATCATGTCAGGTAGTCCTGGGGCATGGTCCTAGGGCTCAGGTCAGTTGAAACTGGAGCAGCAGCATGGCCAGGTGGACTGGGGACAGCAAGGAGTCATCATGTCAGGTAGTCCTGGGGCATGGTCCTAGGGCTCAGGTCCTCCGAGAGAGAGAAAGAAAGAAGGAGAGAATTAGAGAACGCACACTTAGATTCACACAGGACACCCCGACAGGGGAAGTACTCCAGATATAACAAACTGACCCTAGCCCCCCGACACAAACTACTGCAGCATAAATACTGGAGGCTGAGACAGGAGGGGTTAGGAGTTCATGTTCGTTGAAATGAGTGGACTAAGGCGCAGCGTGCGTAGAGTTCCACATTTTATTTAATAGTGAAATTTACAATTAAAACAACAAAGAATACTTCAAAACGTGCAGTATTGCAGTGCTCAAGGCAACTATACAAAAACAAGATCCCACAAACTAAGGTGGGAAAAAGGCTGCCTAAGTATGATCCCCAATCAGAGACAACAATAGACAGCTGCCTCTGATTGGGAACCATGCCCAGCCAACATAGAAAATACAACATAGATTGCCCACCCTAGTCACACCCTGACCTAACCAAATAGAGAATAAAAAGGCTCTCTTAAGGTCAGGGCGTGACAACTGTTCTCGGATGTTTAGATGTACTAGTATGTTAAGGCAGGGCTGGTTGCTCAAAACACCTTAAATTAGATGTACGGAGTGCCGTGACAACAGCAGGGCATAGAACAGCTTTCAAAGAAGATGGCTGGAAACTATTGTTGACAGAGAAATATAGCCATGGGCGGATAGCAGAGTTTTTTTTATGAATGAGAGTAAGACTGGGAGGAGGTCAGAGTGCTTTGTGATTATGGCTTTGAGAGAGAGGAGGAGAGAGGATGAGGGAGGAGGAGGGGCTAGGAAGATCAGGGAGAGGGGGTGAGGAGTGGTGAGAAGAGGGGGTGAGGAGAGGGTATGAATGAATGAAGCTGCAGTCTCTCTCTCTCTCACTCTCTCTCTCTCTGTGTGGAGTGGATTCCAGGGTGATTTACAGAAAGTGAGCTCCTTTGGCATTCTTCCTTAACTACTGTAGCCTATCAGGAGGCCCCTCATAAATGCAAACAACACACACTCAGCCAATCAGCAGACAGCAGCAGTAGCATACCCCCCTAATGTGTGAGTGTGTGTTTACTCTTCATATCACCCTCTAAGGAGCTCTATATGACAGGCTTCTAGTTAGTTCTATGAGTGAATCTATATCCTACTGAGTGCAGGCAGAGCTTTGTTCCCCCTGGACTTCTCTGGATCAGAGGTCAGGTTAGTTCAAACTCCTTCCTTTGCTTGTCTGATGTCGTGCAGAGCTGCCATCAATGACTCCAGTCTGTCATTCAGTAATGGACAGCATAAAGTAGATTAGTTATGACTAACTTCACATTTTAACAATTTTTGAGGGGCACAAACAAGGCACTATCATTATGGCAAATACTTCACATACCTTATTATATCTCGGTTTGACACTTTCCCCTACAACATAGCAGTATATCTTTGACCCTGAGAGGATCCTTTGGAATTCCTTATCTGTGCTATCTGTGTCTTTATATTTTAACCAGCTACAGCTGGATATCAAGGCATAGTGCCGCTCCTCCTCAGTAGTAATCTACTCTTACTGCGCCTCAGGAATGACTGCCATGCTGTTGCGTCCGTATAGGATGACACACACACACAACACACACACTCTGAGTCCAGTGACAATACAGCCATGAGGTCACTCTGTCTTCACATCCGAACATGTTGTGTTAGCTGGAACCACATATTACCTTACTCTCTTACGGTGCCAAATACCGAATACTGCTCCTCTCCCTTACTCCCTCTCTCACTCCCACTTCATCTTTCTCTCTCCTACAGTATCTCTTCTCTCCTCCCCTTTCCACCTCCCACACAAATACACACACTCACTCACTCTCACACTACATGCCCTTACGCATATTCTGAATGGCTTAGTCAGAGCGCTAGCGGCATGCATAGAGATAGCCAGCGCTAACCTCCACTAGCCTGAGGGAGGACAGATACAGGGATAGTTGAGATGACAGTGTTGCCCTGCAGAGGAAGACCTGCTTGACATGCTGACTGGAAACACAGTGGCTGCACTTCTGACAGGAGACTCTTCTACTCTCTCTCTTTTCTCTCTCTCTTCTACTCTCTCTCTTTTCTCTCTCTCTTCTACTCTCTCGCTTTTCTCTCTCTCTTCTACTCTCTCTCTTTTCTCTCTCTCTTCTACTC
Source organism: Oncorhynchus keta (assembly GCF_023373465.1). Taxonomy (NCBI): domain Eukaryota; kingdom Metazoa; phylum Chordata; class Actinopteri; order Salmoniformes; family Salmonidae; genus Oncorhynchus; species Oncorhynchus keta. Next base: position 17,147,715 of record NC_068438.1, on the reverse strand, counting down.
TCTCACTTTTCTCTCTCTCTTCTACTCTCTCTCTTTTCTCTCTCTCTTCTACTCTCTCACTTTTCTCTCTCTCTCTTTTACTTTCGCTCCTCTGTCTCTTCTGAGAGAATCTCCTAGTCCCTCATTCTCTCTCCTGTTCTCTCTTGTGTCTTAAGATAACTTTGGTTCCACTAGGACTGTCTCTCTCCAGTGTTTTGTTGCTATGATCTCAGTTTGTCTGTTCAGACAACAAACATGACTATTCTCCACCTAACAGGTAAGACTCTACTTGCATCTCAAATGGCACCCAATTCCCTATATAGTGCACAACTTTTGACCAAATCCTTATCGGCCCGGGTCAAACGTAGTGCACTATAAAGGGAATAGGGTTCCATTCTCTGTCTGTTTTCTGTTTTCATAGCCCTTTGAGACAGTTTATTAAATTATTATTTTAAAATTATTATTATTTATGGCAGATAGATTGTACCTTCCATCAATGTAATTGTTTGCATCACTTCCAATCCCTCATATATCTTTTTGCAAATATATATATATATAAAAGTGTGTGTGATATATATATACAGTTGAAGTCGGAACTGTACATAAACCTTAGCCAAATACATTTAAACTCAGTTTTTCACAATTCCTGACATTTAATCCTAGTAAAAATTCCCTGTCTTAGGTCAGTTAGGATCACCACTTTATTTTAAGAATGTGAAATGTCAGAATAATAGTAGAGAGAATTGATTTATTTCAGCTTTTATTTATTTCATTACATCCCCAGTGGGTCAGACGTTTACATACACTCACTTAGTATTTGGTAACATTGCCTTTAAATAGTTAACTTGGGTCAAAATGTGTTGGGTAGCCTTCCACAATAAGTTGGGTGAATTTTGGCCCATTCCTCCTGACAGAGCTGGTGTAACTGAGTCAGGTTTGTAAGCCTCCTTGCTCACACACACTTTTTCAGTTCTGTCCACAAATGTTCTATAGGTGTGAGGTCAGGGTTTTGTGATGGCCACTCCAATACGTTTACTTTGTTGTCCTTAAGCGATTTTGCCACAACTTTGGAAGTATGCTTGGGGTCATTGTCCATTTGGAAGACCCGTTTGCGACCAAACTTTAGTTTTCTGACTGATGTCTTGAGATGTTGCTTCAATATATCCACATAATTTTCCATCCTCGTGATGCCATCTATTTTGTGAAGTGCACCAGTCCCTCCTGTAGCAAAGCACCCCCACAACATGATGCTGCCACCCCTTGTCACGGCTTCTAGGAGTAGTGGGTGGAGAAGTCAGGTGCAGAGAGCAGAGGTAGTTCAATCGTGATCTTTTAATCCAGAACAACAAGTAACGGTAACGCCAAACACTAAGGCGCATTACTTAAACCAGCCCAAAAGCAGGACAAAACAGTCCGGAGAAAATAGTCCACGAGAATACACACCACATGAACAGAGAAAAAAGACCACACAAAAGCAGGTGGGCAAACCTGGTTTAAATAGCCCAAATCAAAACCCAAACAAGAAATAGGTGTAACAAATCATTCAAAACTAACTGAAACAGAAAGGGGATTGGTGGCAGCTAGTAGACCGGAGACGACGACCGCCGACTGCCGCCCACCGCCCGCCGCCCGCCGCCCGCCGCCCGAACAGGAAGAGAAACCACCTTCGGCGGGATTCATGACAGTACCCCCCTTCTGACGCGCGGCTCCCGCAGCGCGCCGACCCCGGCTTCGAGAGCGACCCGGAGTGCGAGGCGCAGGGCGATCCGGATGGAGGTGATGGAAATCCCTTAGTAGTGATGGATCCGAAATGTCCCCCACAGGTACCCAGCACCTCTCCTCCGGACCGTACCCCTCCCAGTCCACGAGGTACTGCAGGCCCCTCACCCGGTGTCTCGAGTCCAGAACAGCTCGTACCGTGTATGCCGGGGACCCCTTGATGTCCAGAGGGGGTGCAGGGACCTCCGACACCTCACCTTCTTGTAGGGGACCAGCTACCACCGGTCTGAGGCGAGACACATGAAACGAGGGGTTAATACGATAGTAAGAGGGGAGTTGTAATCTATAACACACCTCGTTTATCCTCCTCAGGACTTTAAATGGCCCCACACACTGCGGCCCCAGCTGCCGGCAGGGCAGGCGGAGGGGCAGGTTTCAGGTCAAGAGCCAGACCCTGTCCCCTGGTGCGAACACAGGGGCCTCACTGCGGTGGCGGTCAGCGCTCTTCTTCTGCCGTCCGCCAGCTTGCTTGAGAGATTCCTGGACTGCCCTCCAGGTCTCCCTAGAGAGCTGCACCCACTCCTCCACTGCAGGAGCTTTGGTCTGACTCTGATGCCACGGAGCCAAGACCGGCTGATAGCCCAGCACGCATTGGAATGGTGACATGTGGCGGAGTGGCAGAGTGAGTTCTGTGCCACCTCCGCCCATGGGGCGTACCTCGCCCATTCTCCTGGCCGGTCCTGGCAATACGACCGCAGAAACCTACCCACCTCCTGGTTCACTCTCTCCACCTGCCCATTACTCTCGGGGTGATAACCAGAGGTCAGGCTGACCGAGACCCCCAGACGCTCCATAAACACCCTCCAAACTCGGGACGTGAACTGGGGACCTCGATCAGAAACGTCCTCCGGCACCCCATAGTGCCGGAAGACGTGGGTAAATAGGACCTCTGTACAGTCTGTAGGGCCGTAGGGAGACCAGGCAATGGGAGGAGACGGCAGGACTTGTCCACAACGACCAGGATCATAGTGTTCCCCTGAGACGGGGGAAGATCGTTAAGGAAGTCCACCGACAGATGAGACCAGGGCCGTTGTGGAACAGGGAGGGGCTGTAGCTTCCCTCTAGGCAGGTGCCTAGGAGCCTTACTCTGAGCGCACACCGAACAGGAGGAGACATAGAGCCTCACGTCCTTAGCTAAGTTGGGCCACCAGTACTTCCCCCTAAGACCCCGCACTGTTCTCGCAATACCTGGATGACCTGAAGAGGGTGGTATGTGGGCCCACCGAATCAATTGATCACGGACACCAAGCGGCACGTACCTAAGAGCGGTAGGACACTGTGAAGGCGCAGGTTCCAACCGTAATGCCCGCTCGATGTCCGCGGCCACCTCCCATACCACCGGTGCCACCAGCCTAGAGGCTGGAAGGATGGGAGTAGGATCGATGGACCGGTCCTCAGTGTCATAGAGACGGGACAGCGCGTCGGCCTTAGTGTTGAGGGATCCTGGTCTATAAGATATTGTGAATCTGAATCTGGTAAAGAACATGTCCCACCTAGCCTGATGAGGATTCAGTCTCATCGCCGCCCGGATATACTCCAGATTGCGGTGGTCAGTCCAGATGAGGAAAGGGTGTTTAGCCCCCTCAAGCCAGTGTCTCCATACCTTCAGGGCTTTCACCACAGCCAACAACTTCCGGTCCCCCACATAATAGTTTAGCTCCGCCAGACCTAACTTCCTCGGGAAAAAAGCGCAGGGGCGGAGCTTCGGTGGCGTGTCCGAGCGCTGTGATAGCATGGCTACAACCCCAGCCTCAGACTCGTCCACCTCCACTATGAACGCCAAAGCGGGGTCCGGATGCGTCAACACGGGAGCGTCAGTAAACAGCGCCTTCAACCGATTGAAAGCTCCGTCCGCCTCGGCCGACCACCGTAAACGCACCGGCTCCCCCTTCAGCAGTGAGGTAATAGGAGCTGCCACCTGGCCAAAACCCCCGGATAAACCTCTGGTAGTAATTGGCAAACCCTAAAAACCGCTGCACCTCCTGTACCGTGGTCGGAGTCGGCCAATTACGCACAACGTTAACGCGGTCACACTCCATCACCACCCCCAAGGTGGAAATGCGATAAACCAGGAAGGAAACGGCTCATTTGGAGAACACACATTTCTCAGCCTTGACGTGTAGGTCATGCTCCAGCAGTCGCCCAAGTACCTTGCACACCAGGGAGACATGCGCGGCGCGTGTAGCGGAATAGATCAGGATGTCACCAATATACACCACCACACCCTGCCCGTGCAGGTCCTTGAGAATCTCATCTACAAAGGATTGAAAGACGGCTGGAGCATTCTTTAACCCATACGGCCTGACGAGGTACTCATAGTGGCCAGATGTGGTACTAAACGCTCTTTTCCACTCATCTCCCTCCCAAATACTCACCAGATTATACGCTCTCCTGAGGTCCAGTTTCGTGAAAAAACGCGCTCCGTGGAATGATTCCACCGCCGTAGCGATGAGAGGTAGCGGATAGCTAAACCCCACTGTGATAGAATTGAGACCTCGATAATCAATGCACAGACACAGACCTCCCTCCTTTTTTTCACAAAAAAGAAACTTGAGGAGACGGGTGACATGGAGGGCCGAATGTACCCCTGTCTCAGAGATTCCGTGACATATGTCTCCATAGCCAACGTCTCCTCCTGTGACAATTGGTACACGTGACTCCTGGGAAGTGCAGCGTTCTCCTGGAGGTTTATCACGCAACCCCCCCGTCGATGGCGTGGTCATTTGGTTGGCCTTTTCTTACAAAAAGCGATAGCCAAATCGGCATATTCTGAGGGAATGCGCACAGTGGAAACCTGGTCTGGACTCTCCACCGACATGGCACCAATGGAAACTCCTATACACCTACCTGAACACTCCTCTGACCACCCCTGGAGAGACCCCTGTTTCCAGAAAATCCGGGGATTGTGACTGGCCAGCCAGGGAACCCCCAGCACCACTGGAAATGCAGGTGAATCGATAAGGAAGAAACTGATCCGCTCCCTATGATCCCCCTGCGTTACCATGTCCAGTGGAACCGTGGCCTCCCCGACCAGCCCTGACCCTAACGGTCGGCTATCTAAGGAGTGCACGGGGAAGGGCGGATCTATCGGCACCAACGGAATCCCCAACCTACGGGCGAGTCCACGATCCATAAAACTCCCAGCTGCGCCTGAATCGACTAGCGCCTTATGCTGGAGAGAGGGAGAAAATGCAGGGAAAGACATTTATAAAAACATGTGACCAACATGACTCACCTGGGGTGACCGAGAAGTGTTCCGCCTGCCATCCCGACTCCCAGACGAGCTCCTCCAGCACTGGTCGGAAGTGTGTCCTCTCCGACCACAGCTGGTGCAGGAGGAGCCTCCTCCTCCGGTCCCCCTCGATGCAGCCCCCCCTAACTCCATCGGTGTTGGAGCAGGAGGGCTGGGAGGTGGAACTGACAGGAACCCCTTCTAAATGCCTGCGGGCATCTAGCAGGTTGTCCGGCCAGATTGACAAGTCTATGAGTTCGTCGAGGGAGAGTGTGGTGTCCCTGCGGACGTCCTCCCAGAGGCTGCACCGGTAGTGGTCCATCAGGGCCCTGTAATTCCACCCCGCACCAGCGGCCAAGGTCCGGAACTCCAACGCGAAGTCCTGCGTGCTCCTCGTCTCCTGTCTGAGGTGAAACAGTCGTTCACCCGCCGCTTGGCCCTCTGGAGGGTGGTCGAACATGGCCTGAAAACGGTGTGTGAACTCCGGGTAGTGGTCCCGAGCCGAGTCTGGGCCGTCCCAGACAGCGTTGGTCCATTCCAGGGCTCTACCCATCAGGCAAGAGACGAGGAGGCTCACAGTCTCTTCACCCGAGGAAGTCGGACGAACGGTAGCTAGGTATAGCTCGAGCTGGAACAAAAACCCCTGGCACCCAGCCGCCGCTCCATCGTACTCCCTCTGGGACGCGAGACGCTACGCGCTGGGACCGGACGCCGCCAGAGGAGGAGTGGGTTGCGTCTGCAGTGGAGGAGCTGGGGGTGAAGTCGGGACACCACTCCTCTCCCATCGCTCCATTCTCTCCATCATTTGGTCCATCGCCGAACCGATCCGATGGAGGATGGCCGTATGATGGAGGACGCGCTCCTCCATTGATGGAAGGGGGGTGGTTGCTGCTCCTGCTGACTGCATAGGAATGGTTTGGGATTCTGTCACGGCTTCTAGGAGTAGTGGGTGGAGAAGTCAGGTGCAGAGAGCAGAGGTAGTTCAATCGTGATCTTTTAATTCAGAACAACAAGTAATGGTAACGCATCACTTAAACCAGCCCAAAGGCAGCACGAAACAGTCCGGAGAAAATAGTCCACAAGAATACATACCACATGAACAGAAAAACAAGCCCGCACAAAAGCAGGCGGGCATACCTGGTTTAAATAGCCCAAATCAAAACCCAAACAAGAAACAGGTGTAACAAATCAGACAAAACTAACTGAAACAGTAAAAGGGATCGGTGGCAGCTAGTAGACCGGAGACGACGACCGCAGAGCTCCGCCCGAACAGGAAGAGGAACCACCTTCGGCGGGAATCGTGACACCCCTATGCTTCACGGTTGGGATGGTGTTCTTTGGATTGCAAGCCTCCCCTTTTTCCCTCTAAACGTAATGATGGTCGTTATGGCCAAAAAGTTCTATTTTTGTGTCATCAGACCAGAGGACATTTCTCCAAAAAGTACGATATTTGTCCCCATGTGCAGTTGCAAACCGTAGTCTGGCTTTTTTATGGTGGTTTTGGAGTAGTGGCTTCTTCCTTGCCGAGCAGCCTATCAGGTTATGTCAATATGGGACTCGTTTTACTGTGGATATAGATAATTTTGTACCTGTTTCCTCCAGCATCTTTACAAGGTCCCTTGCTGTTCTTCTGGTATTGATTCGTATCAATGATTTTAGCCTACATTTGATTGAAATATGCATCTTTGTCATTTTCTCTCCCCTTTGCACCTGTCTATCTGGGGAATTTGGGAAAGTTTTAGCTGTTTATGATAACCCGCTTATCTTATTGTGGTGATTTTGTTAGAGAGAACATTTTGGATTCTCCGCTAATCAAACAGATAAGCTCTGCATTGCAGATAACAGATAAGCCATGTATTATGTTCCTTTCTAACGTAGAATATATTTGACATAAAAGCTAACATTTTCTTATTGCATTCATTATCATTCGTTAGCCTAAAAATCTATAATATTTCTAGTAATTTCTAGTCAATGGTCAAGGTCTTGTTTTAAAATGTTTGTCACAGAATAAAATGAATGAATTGTGAGACCTCTGGCTACACATAATTGGACTATATAATGGAATTAAATAAAGAAGTCAAGCTGGTCAGAACGTGACAGTCAGCCAAAAAGTTCCATATTGCAGCTTAACATTTTCATGTTCAATTTTCACGTTTAACATAAGTTACAGCCTTATTCAAAAATAGATGAAATATATTTTTCCCTATCAATGTACTCACAATTTTCCATAATGACAAAGCAAAAAACGTTTTTTAGATTTTTTTTGCAAAATGTATTAAACATAAAAAACTGAAATACCTTATTTACATAATCATTCAGACCCTTGGCTATGAGACTCGAAATTTAGTTCAGGTACATCCTGTTTCCATTGATCATCTTTGAGATGTTTCTACAACTTGATTGGAGTCCACCTGTGATTGGACATGATTTGGAAAGGCACACACATGTCTATATACGTTTTTTTTGTCGATATAAGTTCCCACAGTTGACAATGCGTGTCAGAGCAAAAACCAAGCCATGAAGTCGAAGGAGTTGTCCGTAGAGCTCCGAGACAGGATTGTGTCGAGGCACAGATCTGGGGAAGTGTACCAAAAAACTTCTGCAGCATTGAAGGTCCCCAAGAACACAGTGGCCTCCATCATTCTTAAATGAAAGAAGTTTGGAACCACCAAGACACTTCCTAGAGCTGGCCGCCCAGCCAAACTGAGCAATTGGAGGTGAATGGCCTTTGTCAGAGAGATGACCAAGAACCCGATGGTCACTATGACAGAGCTCCAGAGTTCCTCCATTGAGATGGGAGAACCTTCCAGGACAACCAACTCAGCACCACCAGGTCTTTATGGTAGAGTGGCCAGACGGAAGTCACTCCTCAGCAAAAGGCACCTACAGAACTCTCAGACCATGAGAAACAAGACTCCCTGATCTGATGAAACCAAGTTGAACTCTTTGGCCTGAATGCCAAGCGTCACGTCTGGAGGAAAACTGGCATCATCCCTACGATGAAGCATGGTGGTGGCACCATCATGCTGTGGGGATGTTTGTCAGCACAGGGAGAATAGTCAGGATCGAGGGAAAGATGAACAGAGCAAAGTATAGAGAGATCCTTGATAAAAACCTGCTCCAGAAGGCTCAGAACCTCAGACTGGGGAAAAGGTTCACCATCCAACAGAACCCTAAGCACACAGCCAAGACAACGCAGGAGTGGCTTCAGCCAGAACCTGGATTTGAACCCGATCTAACATCTCTGGAGAGACCCGAAAATAGCTGCGAGCCATGCTCCCCATCCAACCTGACAGAGCTTGAGAGCATCTGCAGAGAATATTGGGAGAAACTCTCCAAATACAGGTGTACCCAATAACACTCAAGGCTGTAAGCGCTGCCAAAAGTGCTTCAAGAAAGTACTGGGTAAATCCATTTTAGAATAAGGCTATAACGTAACAAAATGTGGAAAAAGTGAAGGGGTCTGAACACTTTCCGAATGCACTGTATTTCCATCGCATTTTAACCACTATTTGTCAAAATGGCAATCAGGCATCGATCATCATGTCACCAGAATAAGACCCTCTGCATTTATTGGAAAGAAGCATGAAGCTCATACAATGCATTTCTAGGTCGCGTGTACAGTTTCAGCATGAAGAATGTGTGCGCTTTGAATAAATAGCACATTTGTTGTGGATGTAATTACGGTAGACTACAAATACGCACCCGTCCTGAGCGTTGATTATTGATCATGCAGATAGTAGAGCAGAAGGCCATAGCCAAAATAGATAATTTAACAGTTCCATTCCACATCACCATGTTCATAGAAATAATTTATGATAATTTACTGGTTTCTCGCAGTTATTTATCACAGAAAAAGGGAATGAGTTTTGGCGGTAAATCTAGGTAAATCTCGGTAACCTGGACGTGGCAGGGGTGTGGTACGGCTCGTGGCAGGAACGCAGTCTGCCTGTCAGCACAGCTGAATTTTAGAGAGCATTTTAGAGGCCCCCATCTTGCCAGTGTAGAGACGTTTTTAATTTTTAAGACAATTTCCTGCTATTCTATAAATGTCTCCATGGAGCTGAGAGAAATGTTTGCAGTTTTAAAGCTTATTTCCTGTCATTCTATGCATTTGGCCATGGCTAATGCGGTGTTATTTTGCTCAAACATAAAAACAAAATCAATACTAAATTAATTGTTTTGGGAATTTTCAATTCTCCCTGCCTGACTGTCTAGCTTTTATTTTGGTGATTGTTAGTTCTCAAAGATGAAATGATTTAAAGATATACAGGTCCATTATCTTTTCTACATACTCTATATCTGTTTTTAGTTGTTGAACTGCTTTTTAATCCACAAAATTAGTAAAAAATGTTAAGCACTGTTTGGGCGACCTGAAAAACACAACGTTAGGCGACCCGCCCAAGGATTTCAACGGCAAACCCTGCACACATGTGTTGGTGTCACTGTGTTCTTCTCCCTCCATGTGAACACTGAACTCCACTGTGTATTATTGTGTGTGTGTCATCCTATTTGTATGAGGCTGTATGGTTTGAGGCTGGATTCATATTGGGTTTAGATCAATCATGCTAATCAATAATCATCCATTACAGCATACAGATCAACCATACTAATAAATAATCATTCATTAGACCATACAGATCAACCATACTAATAAATAATCATTCATTATACCATACAGATCAACCATACTAATAAATAATCATCCATTACACCATACAGATCAACCATACTCATCAATAATCATCCATTACAACATACAGATCAATCATACTAATAAATAATCATCCATTACAGCATACAGATCAACCATACTAATCAATAATCATCCATTACACCATACAGATCAACCATACTCATCAATAATCATCCATTACAACATACAGATCAACCATACTAATAAATAATCATCCATTACACCATACAGATCAATCATACTCATCAATAATCATCCATTACACCATACAGATCAACCATACTAATAAATAATCGTCCATTACACCATACAGATCAATCATACTCATCAATAATCATCCATTACACCATACAGATCAACCATACTAATAAATAATCGTCCATTACACCATACAGATCAATCATACTCATCAATAATCATCCATTACACCATACAGATCAACCATACTAATCAATAGATGTCAACCTCTCCATACATACAGAAGGCAAAGTTATTCTCCAGGGAATTGAAGGACAGTTGCAAAGGTATTCATGACTGTGTTTAAGCTGTACCAAGACCTCACAGTTGGGGTGTGTGTATCTATCTGTGAAATGTAGGGAATGCAGTTACTGATGTAACTTTGTTGTCAGCTTGTTTGGAAAGAGCAGTCTGAGAAAAGCCTCCCTTTGTACCCTGAACAGATGGTTATCCCCTACACAGAGTGGAGTGCTTATGGAATGTGTGTGTGTGTGTGTATGTGTGTGTGTGTGTGTGTGTGTGTGTGTGTGTGCATCAGCTGCTGGGCAGAATAGCTAGATTCCTGTGTGCAGAGATGTCACTGCTGTAGTGTTTGAAACAGATCCAGACTTGAACATTGCGACTGCAGCCAGATGTTCAGATTCACAGCTAGCAGCTCCTCTCTGGGGGCTATGTCCCACATGGCACCCTATTCCCTACATAGTGCACAACTTTTGACCAGAGCCCTATGGACACTGGTCAAAAGTAGCACAATATATAGGAAATAGGGAGACATTTGGGACACAGCCTGGATATTTGCTCTGCTGGACTGTCTGGCTTCACTCCAGCTGTAGTTAGTTCACCGAGGACAGCAGGCATTCTTTGAGCAATGTCATTGTAAGATGTTTATGGCTTGAAACTAATGCATTTTCTTGTCTGTTTGTTTAATGCAGTATTTTCTTTAATGCAGTTTCTCTGTATCTTCTCCAATGCCATATCTTCTTTGTATCTTCTCTAATGCAACATCTTTTCTAATGCAGTATCTTCTCTAATGCAACATCTTCTCTAATGCAACATCTTTTCCAATGCAGTATCTTTTATAATGCAGTATCTTCTCAAATGCAGTATCTCCTCTGTATCTTCTCTGTATCCTCTCCAATGCTGTATCTTCTCTAATGCAACATCTTCTCTAATGCAACATCTTTTCTAATGCAGTATCTTTGACAATGCAGTATCTTCTCAAATGCAGTATCTTCTCTGTATCTTCTCTGTATCCTCTCCAATGCTGTATCTTCTATATTGCTGTATCTTCTCTGTTTGTTTAATGTTGTTATGTTATCTTCTCTCTTTGTTTAATACTGTATCTTCTTAGTTTTTAATGCTGTATCTTGTTTCAGGGGATCTGCTGTTTGATCGGTTTGAAAGTTGGTGTTGCTGATCCAGGTGCTGAGGTGGTCTGATAGGAACATGGCAAATCCATATAGCTCTTACATCATACAGCAGTCCCTCTGGATCTACCTGACCACTAGTCACACCACCAGACTACCTGTTCCCTAGTAACACACCGTAACAGACTGTAGAGACAACATGGACACAGTTCTGATGGTTACTCTGGAGGAGCGACAGTCTCTGGTCATGTCAGCATCATCTGGTAGGAGCTTCTCACCACAGACACTGGCACATACACAGGTACAGACACAGGCACAGCAACAGACACAACCAGAGACACAGACACACCAGTCCTCCTCAGAATGTGCTTCAGAGTCTTCTCATGATGACGACAGCTCCACAGAGAAAGGTGAAGATGGTTGTTTGACTGGACCCCTAAGCAGTGACTATAACAGGACTGGAGCTCCTGGGATAGAGGGAAAACTAGCTGTTAGTACTGGAGGGCCAGCAGGACCAGTAGAGTCTGGTTCTGATGTCTCCCCTCCTGACCCTCTAGACCCTCTCCAGATCGTCTGTACCGGGGGTCTCCTCAGTGAGCCAGGCAGTGTGACATCACCATCACCTGATGATGCCAATAACAATGGATTGGATTTACACAGTACTTCTCCAGCTGAGGATCCCTGCCTTGCCTCCAATGTTCCTTCTCCTAGGATAGAGGGAGATGTGGATGTTCTTGCTCCTAAGATAGAGGGAAACCTGGAGGTTGAGGACAGTGACAGACCTGTAGAATCAGGGCATTTCCTGGATGCTAACCTCTCTGGTCAGCTAGAGGACATGGAGCTGGGGCATACCTCGCCCAGCCAGACAGAGAGCGACATGGAGCTAGAGGAGGAGTCACCCAGATGGACAGAAACAGACAGCCAGGCTGAGGACCACTCAGAGGGGCCTATGGATAACGGACATGTCCCTACTGATCTGGAACACACAGAAGACAACCATGTGCCCTTCCCTCTAGGACATATCCATACCCTTCTGGTCCAATCAGAGGCAGAGGTCAGCCATGTCACTATCTCTGTGGTCCAATCAGAGACTTTTAGCTCCATCCCTTCTCTAGTGGTCAGTGTGGACAACAACATGGATCCCTTCAGACCACCCTCCCTCCCCATAGCCCTCTCTGAGGCCCCCTTGGCGGGGCTAGGCCTCTGCGATCACCCCCGCATCATCAAACACAAACCTAGCTCCATCACCTTCTCAGACTACACCTGTAGTTCCTCCACCTGTCACTCTAGCACCGACCATAGTGTCTTCATCAATGACAGCTCCGACTGCAGGGAGTCTTCCTCAGAGGAGGATGATGAAGGTGATGTTGATGAAGATGGGGATGATGACGACATATTCCCAGAGCTGCTTCAGAGCAGGGAGTTCCTGGTCAGTCGGAGAAGAAGGAGCAGCAACAGAGACAAAGTAGTTCAGAAGAGAAGTTCTCTGAATCCCCAGGCTGAGGCACCAGTCAGCTCTCCAACCAACACTTCAGCCAGCTCCCACCTCTCCTCCTCTTCTTCCTCCAAAAACCAGAACCACGAGGCAGAGACTGAGACCAGTAGCACAGAGGTAGGCTACTGTTTGTTGACAGTCATTACAGACATTATAGTATTTTAGAGACACAACTGTAAAGATAGTCCTACCTATATTCCTCACATATTGATGTAATATTCATGTCTTTGTTGAATGGTTCAGTAGAGATGTGTTTGAAAGTTTATGTCAGGTTTAGGGACTGTGTACTAACTGTAGTTTAACACCCTTAGATACAGTATATTAATATAATCCAGCCTGTTCTCTCAATGAGGAGACGTGACTGTTGCTCCCCCAGGCTGTGTATTTCCTGCCTCCTGGACAGGAGCCATATGTATCAAGGGTCTTAGAGTAGGAGTGCTGATCTATGAGCAGTTATTGGGTTAAATGTGGAAGACCCAGCCTACTAGGTATCCCCTTTCCTTTACTCTGAGATGCTTGATACAAAAAGGCCCCAGATGTCTTCCATTAGGCTCAATACAAACACAGTGTTTTGCTATACAAACACTTTCAATAGTCTGCTCCCCACTGTTTGTTGTTATTGCATTCTGAGATATTACTCTATTGGAATGAGTTTGTAGGAGTACATTGAAAATCTAGCATTTTCCCCAGCATTTTAAAACACAAAACCCAGCAGGCATTGCAGGAATGCAGACATCCTTAAACAGCCGTTGCTTTCCCTCCAGTCCTGTTTTGTCAGAGCTCCTACACAGGCATCATCATGTCTATTACAGTAACAGTGAACTTAGTCTAACCTTAAACAACAGTATCTACAGCTTTATTCAGCTTCATTCTCCCCTATAATGTCAAAAGTGCATTCCTCGGCTCTGATCAAAAGTAATGCATTATAGGGAATAGGGAGCCATACTGCAGCAGCTCTGTGGTGTTTTTCTCCCAACCGTCCCTCTGGTCTTGGTAGTTACCAGGCTGTGACTCCATCCCTCCAGGTTTACTAGTTACCAGGCTATGACTCCATCCCTCCAGGTTTACTAGTTACCAGGCTGTAACCCCATCCCTCCAGGTTCAGTAGTTACCAGGCTATGACTCCATCCCTCCAGGTTTACTAGTTACTAGGCTGTGAGTCCATCCCTCCAGGTTTAATGCTAGTTACCAGGCTGTGACTCCATCCTTCCAGGTTTACTAGTTACCAGGCTGTGACTCCATCCTTCCAGGTTTACTAGTTACCAGGCTGTGACTCCATCCTTCCAGGTTTACTAGTTACCAGGCTATGACTCCATCCTTCCAGGTTTACTAGTTACCAGGCTATGACTCCATCCTTCCAGGTTTACTAGTTACCAGGCTGTGACTCCATCCTTCCAGGTTTACTAGTTACCAGGCTATGACTCCATCCCTCCAGGTTTACTAGTTACTAGGCTGTGAGTCCATCCCTCCAGGTGTAATGCTAGTTACCAGGCTGTGACTCCATCCTTCCAGGTTTACTAGTTACCAGGCTGTGACTCCATCCTTCCAGGTTTACTAGTTACCAGGCTGTAACCCCATCCCTCCAGGTTCACTAGTTACCAGGTAACTGGTATGACTCCATCCCTCCAGGTTTACTAGTTACCAGGCTATGACTCCATCCCTCCAGGTTTAATGCTAGTTACCAGACTGTGAGTGACCCCATCTTCCAAGGTTTACTGGACTTTAAAAGTCTCTTCTGGACGTTGATGAATCATGTTTACATCATACACCTATGGTTTACCTGTGTCAGGGACACCAGATCTCTGACAGTGCATAGCTGTCATTCCTCAGCTTAACCCGACATATAATGTAACCTTCATTTAACTAGGCAAGTCAGTTAAGAACAAATTATTATTTACAATGATGGCCTAACGGGGAACAGTGGGTTAACTGCCTTGTTCAGGGGCAGAACGACAGATTTTTACCTTGTCAGCTCAGGGATTCGATCCAGCAACCTTTCGGTAACTGGCCCAACGCTCTAACCACTAGGCAACCTGCCGCCCCAAGAATAATAAAATAGCAACCCTAACCCTGGAGAATAGAACATAAAACAGAGGGGTGAGGTTAGGGAACACACCCATTGCCTCTGCTGATAGCCCTGGCAGGCTTTACAGACTGTATGACAACACTGGGAATGGGCTGTGTGTGAGCATAAAGGTTGTTTGGGGAAAGGGAGGAGGAGTGCTTTAAATACCTGGAACTGGTTTAAACTGGGCCTTGGTCTAAAGAGGAAACGGGGTGCCATTTGGGACGCAACCAGGGGCTCTGACAGGCAACACTCCTGTTTGAACTACAGCTTTTCATGCTCGCCATCTGAGGGCACCATTGCTACATAGTAATCCTACATGGCCTATGCACACGTCTCTCTAGTTCTCTCTCCCACTCTCTCTCTCTGTGCATCAATCAGTTGGTTATGGTATGTTTGTGTATACTGTAAAAATACATGTTTCTGTGATGTTGTTTATCTTTATCTAGTTTAGAAGTGAAAAGATTCTACTGGTGTGACTCAGTGCAGAGTAGAAGCCTGTTCTCACCAAGGGATAGACCTGGGAACTTAGCAGGTAACTCCTAGAAAGTTAGGAGAGAATGTGTTTGAACTATTTTTCAGCTGAGTAACCTATTCGCCTTGCCGTTGTTCCCTTTCACATGCCACCCTGCTCCATTTCTACCCCAATCATCAATCGAATCAACCCTCTCCCTGCCTGGTAATCTATGCCTCTCTCAGTGGGTGGTATGGTCCAGGCACAGTGCCCAGAGCTCACACACTTCATTCCTCATTGTCATGTCAAAGACCCGGCCTTGGGGTTTACAATGTAGCCAATTTACCCTGATAAAGATATTGTCCCTCTCACGTTTAGTTTTCCCCTGAAGATAACACTACTGTCTGTCTCATGCCGACAGCATTGCCATGGCATCAGTGTTTTTCACTATTTATGGGGCCAGAAAGAGGAGGTAAAAGGAATCATGGGTAGTCTCTCTCAGCTTCAAGCCTTCTCTGAAATTCCACTCATTCTGAGAAAAAGTGTCAGCATTCCGAGGCGGGCAGGCAGCACTGTGTGTGGCTGTCAGAAAGAAGAGACAGTAGGAGACATTGTGTTCTAGTGTGTTCCAGATATAGCACAGGGAGACAGAGAGATAGACAGATTGAGGCGTTTCCCCTGTCAGAGGTGAACCAGCTGACCCTAGGTGGACTGACTTCTGCTCTGATCACTACTAGTAACACCTTTATGTTGTAGGAACTCTCTAGATGCATTACCACCTCTAGTTCCCTGTCCCTACATAGATTAGTGTTTCTCCTGAACTGTATTTCCTATATTTTCTTGTCCATTCCCATTTTGTTTTCATTCTGATGAAGGCCGTTGGCGGCCAAAACATCATGGCTTTGACTAGATAAAAAAAGTATCACGATTTTAATAGTGAGGGAAAATCACGCCTATTTACTGTATGTTGTGACTGAGACTCACTGCCTCTACATTGAAGCAGGAAGAACAGGAGGCCAATGGGAGGGTCACACCAATGGCTCAGACACCAGCACTACTATAGTAGGTCCTCTAGAGAACACACTCATCAATAGGATGATTGTTTGGAGGAGAGGGGTTTTAATTCAGCAGTGGAGAAAGAGCTGGGCGCACAGGGGCTCCTGGGGGCACTAACAGACAGAACACAGAGCCAGGGGCCAGGGGGTTTCAGGGGGCCGGGACTCCAACAGACAGACACACGCAGAACACAGACAACAGTTCCGCAGTTTAATTCCAGGAAATTAATGAATGGCTTTGTGTCGGCTGCTTGACTTCTGAGTCACGCTGTTGCGCAACAAGGGTCTCAAAGAGAGAGAGAGAGATCTCCAGATCTTCTAACATGTTTGTTTCTGGATGTGTCCCTATATAGTGCCTATGGGCCCTGGTCAAAAGTAGTGCACTATAAAGGGACTAGGGTGCCATTTGGGACAGACACAGAGACAAACATGAGCTGTGTTAGAGGATCTGGACTGTAGGTTAAGATCTGTGATACTGCGTGAAGACTGCTAAGAACTAGGTGGTGAAGATATCACATTTCCCTCTATGCTGGTCTGTATTGTTTACGTTCACTCTGACATTTATAAAAGTATTTTTTCTGCTCCTCTAATGAGCTCTTAAATGTATTTTTAGTCTTTAGTTTAGTCACCTGGTGCTCATAACCTTCTCCAACTATCCGAACGATTTCAACGTTATTATCCAGAGAATTAAATCGTAGCTCTCTGAATTATCTTGTGTTTTTCCTGTCCAACTACGGAGTAGTGATTGTTGTCGTCCTAATTAATTTACCTTTGATCCTGACACTGCATGCTCCGGCTTTGTACATGGTGTCACAATAGTCTATTTCTGCAGAATTTATAGGTTCCTCCAGTGTTGTCTAATAACGGTCTCCCCCCTACCTTTCTCTTCCCCCAGGAGTCTCCCCTGGTCCAGCCTCAGACCCTGTGGTGTGAGTCTATGAGCCAGCTGATGAGGAAACTGGACCAGCTCAACCTGGACATAGAGGAGGCTCTGAGTGCATCATCCTCCCCCTCGGACACACCCTGCACAGCACGCAGACAACAGGTCAGTCACACACACACCCTGCACAGCACGCAGACAACAGGTCAGTCACACACACACCCTGCACAGCACACAGACAACAGGTCAGTCACACACACACCCTGCACAGCACGTGGACAACAGGTCAGTGTCACACACACACACACACACACACACACACACACACACACACACACACACACACACACACACACACACACACACACACACACACACACACACACACACACACACACACACACTGCACAGCACACAGCCAACAGGTCAGTCACACACACACCCTGCACAGCACGCAGACAACAGGTCAGTCACACACACAACCTGCACAGCACGCAGACAACAGGTCAGTCACACACACACCCTGCACAGCACGCAGACAACAGGTCAGTCACACACACACCCTGCACAGCACGCAGACAACAGGTCAGTCACACACACACCCTGCACAGCACGCAGACAACAGGTCAGTCACACACACACCCTGCACAGCACACAGACAACAGGTCAGTCACACACACACCCTGCACAGCTCGCGGACAACAGGTCAGTGTCACACACACACCCTGCACAGCACGCAGACAACAGGTCAGTCACACACACACCCTGCACAGCACACAGACAACAGGTCAGTCACACACACACCCTGCACAGCACGCAGACAACAGGTCAGTCACACACACACACACACACACACACACACACACACACACACACACACACACACACACACACACACACACACACACACACACACACACACACACACACACACTGCACAGCACACAGCCAACAGGTCAGTCACACACACACACCCTGCACAGCACGCAGACAACAGGTCAGTCACACACACACCCTGCACAGCACGCAGACAACAGGTCAGTGTCACACACACACCCTGCACAGCACGCAGACAACAGGTCAGTGTCACACACACACACACACACACACACACACACACACACACACACACACACACACACACACACACACACACACACACACACACACACACACACACACACACACACACACACACACACACACACACACACACACACACACACACACACACACACACACTGCACAGCACACAGCCAACAGGTCAGTCACACACACACACTGCACAGCACACAGACAACAGGTCAGTCACACACACACCCTGCACAGCACACAGACAACAGGTCAGTCACACACACACCCTGCACAGCACACAGACAACAGGTCAGTCACACACACACCCTGCACAGCACGCAGACAACAGGTCAGTCACACACACACCCTGCACAGCACGCAGACAACAGGTCAGTCACACACACAACCTGCACAGCACGCAGACAACAGGTCAGTCACACACACACCCTGCACAGCACGCAGACAACAGGTCAGTCACACACACACCCTGCACAGCACGCAGACAACAGGTCAGTCACACACACACCCTGCACAGCACGCAGACAACAGGTCAGTCACACACACACACCCTGCACAGCACGCAGACAACAGGTCAGTGTCACACACACACACACACACACACACACACACACACACACACACACACACACACACACACACACACACACACACACACACACACACACACACACACACACACACTGCACAGCACACAGCCAACAGGTCAGTCACACACACACACCCTGCACAGCACGCAGACAACAGGTCAGTCACACACACACCCTGCACAGCACGCAGACAGCAGGTCAGTGTCACACACACACACACACACGCACACACACACACACACACACACACACACACACACACACACACACACACACACACACACACACACACACACACACACACACACACACACACACACACACACACACACACTGCACAGCACACAGCCAACAGGTCAGTCACACACACACACTGCACAGCACACAGACAACAGGTCAGTCACACACACACCCTGCACAGCACGCAGACAACAGGTCAGTCACACACACACACTGCACAACACGCAGACAACAGGTCAGTCACACACACACACACACACACACACACACACACACACACACACACACACACACACACACACACACACACACACACACACACACACACACACACACACACACACACCTGCACAGCACACAGACAACAGGTCAGTCACACACACACACACACACGCACTGCACCGCAAGCAGACAAGAGGTCAGTTACACACACACCCTGCACCGCACGCAGACAGCAGGTCAGTCACACACACACACACCCACCCTGTACAGCACACAGACAACAGGTCAGTCACACACACACCCTGCACCGCAAGCAGACAAGGGGTCAGTTACACACACACCCTGCACAGCACACAGACAACAGGTCAGTCACACACACACCCTGCACCGCAAGCAGACAAGAGGTCAGTTACACACACACCCTGCACAGCACGCAGACAACAGGTCAGTCACACACACACCCACCCTGCACAGCACGCAGACAACAGGTCAGTCACACACACACGCAGACAACAGGTCAGTCACACACACACACACACACACACACACACACACACACACACACACACACACACACACACACACACACACACACACACACACACACACACACACACACACACATATATACACACACACACACACACACACACACACAACAGGTCAGTCACACACACACCCTGCACAGCACGCAGACAACAGGTCAGTCACACACACACACACACACTGCACCGCAAGCAGACAAGAGGTCAGTTACACACACACCCTGCACCGCACGCAGACAACAGGTCAGTCACACACACACCCTGCACAGCACGCAGACAACAGGTCAGTCACACACACACACACACACACACACACACACACACACACACACACACACACACACACACACACACACACACACACACACACACACACACACACACACACACACACACCCTGCACAGCACGCAGACAACAGGTCAGTCGCACACACACACACACACACACACCCTGCACCGCAAGCAGACAAGAGGTCAGTTACACACACACCCTGCACAGCACGTAGACAACAGGTCAGTCACACACACACCCTGCACAGCACACAGACAACAGGTCAGTCACACACACACCCTGCACAGCACGCGGACAACAGGTCAGTCACACACACACCCTGCACAGCACGCAGACAACAGGTCAGTCACACACACACCCTGCACAGCACGCAGACAACAGGTCAGTCACACACACACCCTGCACAGCACGCGGACAACAGGTCAGTCACACACACACCCTGCACAGCACGCAGACAACAGGTCAGTCACACACACACCCTGCACAGCACGCAGACAACAGGTCAGTCACACACACACCCTGCATAGCACACAGACAACAGGTCAGTCACACACACACCCTGCACCGCAAGCAGACAAGAGGTCAGTTACACACACACCCTGCACCGCAAACAGACAACAGGTCAGTCACACACACACCCTGCACAGCACACAGACAACAGGTCAGTCACACACACACCCTGCACAGCACACAGACAACAGGTCAGTCACACACACACCCTGCACAGCACGCGGACAACAGGTCAGTCACACACACACCCTGCACAGCACGCAGACAACAGGTCAGTCACACACACACCCTGCACAGCACGCAGACAACAGGTCAGTCACACACACACCCTGCATAGCACACAGACAACAGGTCAGTCACACACACCCTGCACCGCAAGCAGACAAGAGGTCAGTTACACACACACCCTGCACCGCAAACAGACAACAGGTCAGTCACACACACACCCTGCACAGCACACAGACAACAGGTCAGTCACACACACACCCTGCACAGCACGCAGACAACAGGTCAGTCACACACACACACACACACACACACACACACACACACACACACACACACACACACACACACACACACACACACACACACACACACACACACACACACACACACACACACACACACACACACACACACTGAACCGCACGCAGACAGACAACAGGTGACATGACCATGTTGACTGAAATGTGAGCCATGTACTAACCAGTGATACATTTGGGAAATCTATACATTCCTCTGCAGCCTATCATGATGCAACATGCTTTTTCATGCTCTCTGCTGTCTATAATCAATTTACTGAGCTTTGTGAAGAGGAAATCCTGATGGATTATTGTTATAGTCATTCAACAGGTGTCTAACAGGACTTTAACTCCATGCTGCTAAATCATGTACTTTACAATACACATACATTCACCTAGTTAACATACATTTAATCTAGGAAACATACTAGACTCAGGATGGCATCCTATTCCCTTTATAGTGCACTACTTTTGACCAAAGCCCTATAGGTGCCATTGGGATGCAGCCTCAGAAGCTTGTAGGTCTGGGTAGGACTGTTATGTCATAAGCTTAAGGATAACTGTGATATATGTTGATATACTGTACATACACAGCATGTTGTCATATAGTGGAAGCTGTCTGTCTGGGACACTATGGCCATTATCAAGCTGTCTTTGATTCTGCATCTCTGAATGCTGCAGGCGTCCATTTTATGATGGGAGAGGAGGGAGCTGGCTGTAAGGAAAGCTGCTATAGTGTGGTGTGTCTAGCAGTAGTCTGGCCACGGTGGTGGGCCAGGCGGGGGGGAGACAGACAGACAGCCATTGTGTGGAGATGTTGTTATCGGGACCTTGTAGCTCTGGTCCTACATAAGACTCCTCTCATGGAGGCTTGCATGATGAAATACCCCAGCAGTTAGTTAGCAGAGGGCAACAACAGAAAGAGGCCTGTATGGTTCTGTATGTGATCAGCACAGAGGTCTTGTTGTGTGGGTAGAGGAGGTTGTTTGTATGATTGAGCACGTTAGGAATGGTTACAGAGTGGTTAGCAGAGGGGCACATGCCTGAAGGCATCCCATCAGCAGCCATAACACACATTCAGAGAGACAGCTTTAACTAACGACAGGCAGCCCGGAGGAGACCACACGACATCTTTACTAGAGGGACTTGACAAGGACACACTCTTTGTCCTTCCAGTGGACGATTAACAGGCTGCCTTGTCTCTGTCTGTCACTGTCTGTCCGATAGAAATTGAGCTGAAGACTGCGTACATTGCCGCTGACCATCCCAGAGACAGACTGACAGAAAGACTGGCAGATAGACAGGCAGGCAAGGACCCAGTGTTGACGGTTGTTATTGTGCTGTTGTTGCAGTGTGGAGCTGTGTCTGGGACGGCAGTAAACCAATCTCTTAATGAGAAGGACAGTGCACTGTTGCAGCGAGGGGAACCAGAAACAGGAGAATGTCCCAGACAGGACCAACACAAGACCACGGCCCCTCATATCTCAGCCATAGGAACCAGAGCCAGGACCAAGAAGACAGTCGTAAGTTTCTCTGAGACTCTCCCTCTTCCTTTTGACTCCTGCTTACTCTGTACCTGTCTGTCTGGGTCTGGGTGAAACAATGTGATTTAGATATCATAAGCGAATTCTCAGTGCCTTCAGAAAGTATTCATACCCCTTAACTTATTCCATATTTTGTGGTGTTACAGCCTGAATTCAATATAGATTAAAAATGAAAAATATCTTCCCCATCGGCCTCCCGGGTGGCGCAGTGGTTAAGGGCGCTGTACTGCAGCGCCAGCTGTGCCACCAGAGACTCTGGGTTCGCCCTCAGGCTCTGTCGTAACCGGCCGCGACCGGGAGGTCCATGGGGCGGTGCACAATTGGCCCAGCGTCATCCGGGTTTGATCGGTAATGATGTCCTTGTCTCACCGTGCACCAGCGACTCCTGTGGCGGGCTGGGGGCAGTGCACACTAACCAAGGTTGCCAGGTGCACAGTGTTAATAAGCAGGGCGGCTTGGTTGGGTTGTGTATCGGAGGACGCATGACTTTCAACCTTCGTCTCTCTCGAGCCCGTACGGGAGTTGTAGCGATGAGATAGTAGCTACGAAACAATTGGATACCATGAAATTGGGGAGAAAAAAGGGGGTAAAATAAATAAATAAATATATTAAAAATATCTCACCCATCTACACACAATAACCCATAAAGACAAAATGAAAATGTGTTTTTAGAATTTTTTTCAAATGTATAAAAAAAAGAAATACAAAAATACAGTATTTCATTTGCATAAGTATTTGCACCCCTAAGTCAATGCATGTTAGAAACACTACAGCTGTGAGTCTTTCTGGGTAAGTTTCTAAGAGCTTTGCACATTATAATTTATAAAACAGCCATTTCCAAGTCTTGCCATAGATTTTCATGCCGATTTAAGTCAAAACTTTAACTAGGCCACTCAGGAACATTCAATGTCATCTTGGTAAGCAACTCCAGTGTATATTTGGCCTTGTGTTGTAGGTTATTGTCCTGCTGAAAGGTGAATTTGTCTCCAAGTGTCTGTTGGAAAACAGACTGAACCAGGTTTTCCTCTAGGATTTTGCCTGCACTTAGCTCCAATCTGTTTATTTTTTATCCTAAAACTCCCTAGTCCTTGCCGATGAAAAGCATACCCATAACATGATGCAGCCACCACCATGCTTTCAAATATGAAGAGTGGTACTCAGTGATGTGTTGTGTTGGATTTGCCTCAAACCTAAAACTTTGTATTCAGGGACAAAGTAACTTTCTTTGCCACATGTTTTGCAGTTTTACTTTAATGCCCTGTTGCAAACAGGATGCATGTTTTGAAGTATGTTATATTCTGTATAGGTATCCTTCTTTCACTCTGACATTTAGGTTAGTATTTTGGAGTAACTACAATGTTGTTGATACATCCTCAGTTTTCTCCTTTCACAGCCATTAAACTCTGTAACTGTTTTAAAGTCACCCTTGGCCTCATGGTTAAATCTCGGTTTCCTTCCTCTCCGGCAACTGAGTTAGGAAGGACGCCTGTATCTTTATTGTGACTGGGCGTATTGATGCACCATCCAAAGTGTACTTAATAACTTCACCATGCTCAATAGGTGCCCTTCTTTGCGAGATATTGGAAAACTGGTCTTTGTGGTTGAATCTGTGTTTTAAATTCACTGCTCAACTGAGAGACCTTGCAGATAATTGTATGTGTGGGGTACAGAGATGAAGTAGTCATTCAAATATCATGTTAAACACTAGTCTTGAACTTATGTAGGCTTGGCACAACAAAGGGGCTGAATAATTAATGACTTAAGTTCCCAAAAAATAATTCCACTTTGACATTATGGGTTATTGTGTGTAGGCCAGTGGCATAAAAGCTCAATTTAATCCATTTGATATTTAGGCTGCCTTCAGCTAGCTACAGAAAGTATTTTAAATAGATTTTCTGTCTGCTAACTTAAACAACATTCCTCTTATTAGCTGTGAAATGTAATTGATAAACTAAGAATGGCACTGTTTTGGACATAATGAGAAGTCCACAGCAGAGTTGTCCGTTGTATCCTCTTCTCTTCCTTGTTTGACACAGTGTGTACGCAGGAAGTGTGTGTGTGAGTGGTTTACTGTCCCCAGGTCAGGTGTTAGTCTGCCTATTAGACACGTTTAGCAAGGGAAACAATGGAGAGGTGGGGCTAGATATGTTTTGTGGCGGCTGTGGGGAAACCCTGCTAACGGCCTGTGTCTGTATAGGTACCATGTCTGGAAGAGGATCAGATTCGACTGGGGAATGACTAATTATATTGGTGGGAACAGAACGATGTGGCTTTGTGCTCTCCAGTCCTGATGCAGTCTGCTTCTCAGAGTCTCAGAGCAGATTACAGAGTCAGAAAGCTGCGGAACACCACCAAGGTCTGAGTCAGAGACAGACAGGCTGCATGGAGACCGCCTTCACACCGTACACAATGTCCTAACTCTAACCCACTGTCACACTACTGCACAATGGTTCCAACGTCTGGCAGGGGAACACTGTGTCTCCTCGTGTGTGTGTTCGTGTGCACGCCATGCTCTGTAACACTGACCACAGGCCAGGGTTAATGATAAGCAAAGGATTACTCTTCTTCAAGCCCCAGGCTGACTCCAGAACCTAGACCAGCCCTACCGTATGCACACACCCCTCAGCCTCTTACATGAGAGTTCTGGAGTGGGTGTGAAAGCAGTGGAGAGAGAGAATGTGATGTTAGAGTCTAAGCTGCTGCTGTCATGTTGAGGGTCTCAGGATAATCTGACCATGGTAACTAACTACTGCAGCATGTCATGTGACTGGAAGGTTATGAGCTGATAGAGAGGCTGCATCCCAATCTGCGTCCCAAATTACACCCTATTCTTTATATAGAGCACTACTTTTGACCAAAAGCAGTGCACTACATAGGGAATACGGTGGCATTAGGAACGCTTACGGAATGTTTGGAGTCAGCTTTTGATAGGACGTTGTTATGGCTGTTCCCCCACACCCTGCCTGTCTCTAGGTTAGGGTCACAATTTTTAAGGTGGTCTCAAGATGGCCCTTGTTGTATTGACATGCAGATTCCCATCCACAATGGTTTGCTCGATGGAAAGGGTATTTTATTCTTAAAATTCTGTTTCCATCTCCACCTGAACCCAATGCATAGTGATTGTGAGGTGTGTGTTATTTGTTTGATACGTGAGGGTGAGTCCGCCAGGTATGTGCCACGTGTTTGATACGTGAGGGTGAGACCGTCAGGTATGTGCCACGTGTTTGATACGTGAGGGTGAGACCGCCAGGTATGTGCCACGTGTTTGATACGTGAGGGTGAGACCGTCAGGTATGTGCCACGTGTTTGATACGTGAGGGTGAGACCGCCAGGTATGTGCCACGTGTTTGATACGTGAGGGTGAGACCGTCAGGTATGTGCCACGTGTTTGATACGTGAGGGTGAGACCGCCAGGTATGTGCCACGTGTTTGATACGTGAGGGTGAGACCGTCAGGTATGTGCCACGTGTTTGATACGTGAGGGTGAGACCGCCAGGTATGTGCCACGTGTTTGATACGTGAGGGTGAGACCGTCAGGTATGTGCCATGTGTTTGATACGTGAGGGTGAGACCGCCAGGTATGTGCCACGTGTTGGATACGTGACGGTGAGTCCGCCAGGTATGTGCCACGTGTTTGATACGTGAGGGTGAGACCGTCAGGTATGTGCCACGTGTTTGATACGTGAGGGTGAGACCGTCAGGTATGTGCCACGTGTTTGATACGTGAGGGTGAGACCGCCAGGTATGTGCCACGTGTTGGATACGTGACGGCGAGTCCGCCAGGTATGTGCCACGTGTTTGATACGTGAGGGTGAGACCGTCAGGTATGTGCCACGTGTTTGATACGTGAGGGTGAGACCGTCAGGTATGTGCCACGTGTTTGATACGTGAGGGTGAGACCGCCAGGTATGTGCCACGTGTTTGATACGTGAGGGTGAGTCCGCCAGGTATGTGCCACGTGTTTGATACGTGAGGGTGAGACCGTCAGGTATGTGCCACGTGTTTGATACGTGAGGGTGAGACCGTCAGGTATGTGCCACGTGTTTGATACGTGAGGGTGAGACCGCCAGGTATGTGCCACGTGTTTGATACGTGAGGGTGAGACCGTCAGGTATGTGCCACGTGTTTGATACGTGAGGGTGAGACCGCCAGGTATGTGCCACGTGTTTGATACGTGAGGGTGAGACCGTCAGGTATGTGCCACGTGTTTGATACGTGAGGGTGAGACCGTCAGGTGTTCTGTGTTGGAATGTCCTGCAGTACATGTTGCTGTGTTCCTGTGTGTCTCAACATGACTGCAACTGCAGCATTCCACGTGTGCCCTGAGACCTGACACTTCTAACAGAGACAGATAGTTCTTCCTCAGAACCTGGCAGTATGGAGCTGGTCTGATGGCCCTGGCAGACAGAGGGTCAAAGCATCAAAAGACACACACACACACACAACCTGAGACAAAAATGGCATAGCCCCGTAATCCCCCAGCTGCCCCCGATAAGAAAGTATTCTTATTGGTTGTGACCCATTGAGGAAGTGTTCTAAATATAGCCAGGTGTTTTCCCATCTGTCCAGGGGTTGGATAGTGGTGGGGAGGGATGAGGCTGGTCTACTGGTCTACTGTCTGGTCTACTGGTCTGCTGGCTGGTCTACTGGTCTAATTGCTGTTCTACTGGCTGGTCTAATGGCTGGTCTACTGGTCTACTGGTGTACTGGTCTAATGGCTGGTCTACTGGCTGGTCTACTGGTCTTCTGGCTGGTCTACTGGCTGGTCTACTGGCTGGTCTACTGGCTGGTCTACTGGCTGGTTTACTGGTCTACTGGCTGGTCTAAATCAAATCAAATCAAATTGTATTTGTCACATACACATGGTTAGCAGATGTTAATGTGAGTGTAGCGAAATGCTTGTGCTTCTAGTTCCGACAATGCAGTGATAACCAACAAGTAATCTAACTAACAATTCCAAACTACTGTCTTATACACAGTGTAAGGGGATAAGGAATATGTACATAAGGATATATGAATGAGTGATGGTACAGAGCAGCATACAGTAGATGGTATCGAGTACAGTATATACATATGAGATGAGTGTGTAGACAAAGTAAACAAAGTGGCATAGTTAAAGTGGCTAGTGATACATGTATTACATAAGGATGCAGTCGATGATGTAGAGTACAGTATATACGTATGCATATGAGATTAATAATGTAGGGTAAGTAACATTATATAAGGTAGCATTGTTTAAAGTGGCTAGTGATATATTTACATCATTTCCCATCAATTCCCATTATTAAAGTGGCTGGAGTTGGGTCAGTGTCAATGACAGTGTGTTGGCAGCAGCCACTCAATGTTAGTGGTGGCTGTTTAACAGTCTGATGGCCTTGAGATAGAAGCTGTTTTTCAGTCTCTCGGTCCCAGCTTAGATGCACCTGTACTGACCTCACCTTCTGGATGATAGCGGGGTGAACAGGCAGTGGTTCGGGTGGTTGATGTCCTTGATGATCTTTATGGCCTTCCTGTAACATCGGGTGGTGTAGGTGTCCTGGAGGGCAGGTAGTTTGCCCCGGTGATGCGTTGTGCAGTCCTCACTACCCTCTGGAGAGCCTTACGGTTGAGGGCGGAGCAGTTGCCGTACCAGGCGGTGATACAGCCCGCCAGGATGCTCTCGATTGTGCATCTGTAGAAGTTTGTGAGTGCTTTTGGTGACAAGCCGAATTTCTTCAGCCTCCTGAGGTTGAAGAGGCGCTGCTGCGCCTTCTTCACGACGCTGTCAGTGTGAGTGGACCAATTCAGTTTGTCTGTGATGTGTATGCCGAGGAACTTAAAACTAGCTACCCTCTCCACTACTGTTCCATCGATGTGGATAGGGGGGTGTTCCCTCTGCTGTTTCCTGAAGTCCACAATCATCTCCTTAGTTTTGTTGATGTTGAGAGTGAGGTTATTTTCCTGACACCACACTCTGAGGGCCCTCACCTCCTCCCTGTAGGCCGTCTCGTCGTTGTTGGTAATCAAGCCTACCACTGTTGTGTCGTCTGCAAACTTGATGATTGAGTTGGAGCGTGCGTGGCCACGCAGTCGTGGGTGAACAGGGAGTACAGGAGAGGGCTCAGAACGCACCCTTGTGGGGCCCCGTGTTGAGGATCAGCGGGGAGGAGATGTTGTTGCCTACCCTCACCACCTGGGGGCGGCCCGTCAGGAAGTCCAGTACCCAGTTGCACAGGGCAGGGTCGAGACCCAGGGTCTCGAGCTTGATGACGAGCTTGGAGGGTACTATGGTGTTGAATGCCGAGCTGTAGTCGATGAACAGCATTCTCACATAGGTATTCCTCTTGTCCAGGTGGGTTAGGGCAGTGTGCAGTGTGGTTGAGATTGCATCGTCTGTAGACCTATTTGGGCGGTAAGCAAATTGGAGTGGGTCTAGGGTGTCAGGTGGGGTGGAGGTGATATGGTCCTTGACTAGTCAATTCAATTCAATTCAATTCAATTCAAGGGCTTTATTGGCATGGGAAACATGTGTTAACATTGCCAAAGCAAGTGAGGTGGACAACATACAAAGTGAATATATAAAGTGAAAAACAACAAAAATTAACAGTAAACATTACACATACAGAAGTTTAAAAACAGTAAAGACATTACAAATGTCATATTATATATATATATATACAATGTACAAATAGTCTCTCAAAGCACTTCATGATGACGGAAGTGAGTGCTACGGGTCTACTGGTCTACTGGCTGGTTTACTGGTCTACTGGGCTACTGGCTGGTCTACTGGTCTACTGGTTTACTGGCTGGTCTACTGGCTGGTCTACTGGTCTACTGGCTGGTCTACTGTTCTACTGGCTGATCTACTGGTCTACTGGCTGGTCTAATGGTTTACTGACTGGTCTACTGGTCTACTGGCGGGTCTACTGCCTGGTCTACTGGTCTACTGGCTGGTCTACTGGTCTACTGGCTGGTCTACTGGTCTACTGGCTGGTCTACTGGTCTACTGTCTGGTCTACTGGTTTACTAGCTGGTCTACGGGTTTACTGGCTGGTCTACGGGTTTACTGGCTGGTCTACGGTTTTACTGGCTGGTCTATTGGTTTACTGGCTGGTCTACTGGTCTACTGGCTGGCATACTGGTTTACTGGCTGGTCTACTGGTCTACTGGCTGGTCTATTGGCTGGTCTGCTGGTCTACTGGCTGGTCTACTGGTGTACTGGTCTACTGGCTGGTATACTGGCTGGACTACTGGCTGGTCTACTGGTTTACTGGCTGGTCTACTGGGACACCTTCTAGGTCACCCAACAATCTCTTTCTATCCCTTATTTTTTCTTAGACTTTGAGAGTAAAACTAGGGTTATTTTCCCAGGGACATAGATTTTATTTTACAACCGAGACAAATTTCTGAATGTTGTGGAGAGAGATGGGTTCAGTCCTGTGAGTTTCAGCCCGTAGTTACGTGTTATGAGTTAGGGGTTGTGGATCATGGCTATGCCTTGGTGTAGAGGCCCAGAGGGAGTCTCTAGAGCACGGCTGTTAGAAGCCACAGAAGAGTAATGGCTGTGGAGAGACGTCATCCATCCTACCCTGCCCTGAGCTATGATGAGAGGCCTGGATCGTTCCATATAACATAGGCTGCGTCCCACATGACACCTCATTCCCCCTTATATAGTGCACTATGTTTGTCTAGGGCCCATGGGGCTCTGATCAAAAGCAGTGCAATATGTAGGGAATAGGATGCCATTTTGGAGGCAGCCATATACAGCTATAGGTTTGGTTATATATTATCAGACATTGGTTTGGGGGTTCTCTGCCTGTTTCTGTTAGCAAATGTGATTTGCACATGCCAAATTAAACACAATGAATGATTGGTGGAGTAACCTCAGACTTCATTTTGTGGGGTTGGGAGTGTTCAGGACTGTTAAATCGATCCCAAATGCAACCATATTCCCTATATAGTGCACTACTTGTGCCATTTTGGACGCATGGGAGTGTACTCTACATAGACCACAGGGTTCTGTGTAGGGCTGGGAGTGTACTCTACATAGACCATAGGGCTCTGTGTAGGGCTGGGAGTGTACTCTACATAGACCACAGGGCTCTGTGCGGGGCTGGGAGTGTACTCTACATAGACCACAGGGCTCTGTGCGGGGCTGGGAGTGTACTCTACATAGACCACAGGGCTCTGTGTGGGGCTGGGAGTGTACTCTACATAGACCACAGGGCTCTGTGTGGGGCTGGGAGTGTACTCTACATAGACCACAGGGCTCTGTGTGGGGCTGGGAGTGTACTCTACGTAGACCACAGGGCTCTGTGCGGGGCTGGGAGTTTACTCTACGTAGACCACAGGGCTCTGTGCGGGGCTGGGAGTTTACTCTACATAGACCACAGGGCTCTGTGTGGGGCTGGGAGTGTACTCTACATAGACCACAGGGCTCTGTGTGGGGCTGGGAGTGTACTCTACATAGACCACAGGGCTCTGTGTGGGGCTGGGAGTTTACTCTACATAGACCACAGGGCTCTGTGTGGGGCTGGGAGTGTACTCTACATAGACCAAAGTGCTCTGTGTGGGGCTGGGAGTGTACTCTACATAGACCACAGGGCTCTGTGCGGGGCTGGGAGTGTACTCTACATAGACCACAGGGCTCTGTTTGGGGCTGGGAGTGTACTCTACATAGACCACAGGGTTCTGTGCGGGGCTGGGAGTGTACTCTACATAGACCACAGGGCTCTGTGCGGGGCTGGGAGTGTACTCTACATAGACCACAGGGCTCTGTGTGGGGCTGGGAGTGTACTCTACATAGACCACAGGGCTCTGTGCGGGGCTGGGAGTGTACTCTACATATAGACCACAGGGTTCTTTGCGGGGCTGGGAGTGTACTCTACATAGACCACAGGGCTCTGTTTGGGGCTGGGAGTGTACTCTACATAGACCACAGGGCTCTGTGCGGGGCTGGGAGTTTACTCTACATAGACCACAGGGCTCTGTGCGGGGCTGGGAGTTTACTCTACATAGACCACAGGGCTCTGTGCGGGGCTGGGAGTTTACTCCACTTTATACCACATGGGGGAAGGGAAGAGTTGGGAAACGCAGGAAAGAGAACGTAAAGAAATGCATGATGGGAATTATGTAATTCCTTCCAGATCTCGTGTGAACTTTGTACATCATCCCATTGCCAGCTACAATGTATAGCAGCATCTCAGATAGTACTATTGTAGAGCATGGACATGTCCCATAGCCTGTTAGATTAGGAATGTTTTCCACTTGTTTTTTCTGAACTAGTTTTTTTAATTTAGTCAATGCAGCAGACCAGTTATCAATCACTAAAGACCAGACATGTCAGTCCATATAAAAATGTTGGTTGTTGTAGCAGAGGGAGCTTCCTGATAGGGCTGTCTTCTTTCTGTGTCTTGTCACCTGACCCCTGACCTCTAACCCATAACCCGACATGTGGTGGATGCTCAGAACTGAGGTGGTGTGGTATAACCATAGACACCATTCTAGTGTCCAAAGGCCTGTTTTAGCATGGGTAGCGCTATTGAGGACTTTCACCATTTTTAAGTAGTAAACTGGGTGAGACTTCCTATGGTTTGTGGAAGGATCACATAATTCCATCCAGGTCACCAGGAGGGATCAGACATCACATTATACTTGTGAGCAAACATTCCATATCTACAGGTGGCAGTAAATCGCCAACCTTGGCTTTATACCTGTTCAAACAACACATTCCAGGTGGCAGTACGCACCCTTTGTTTGCCAACTTATAGAAGTTGTAGAAGAAGAAAATGTACCTCTTCAAAATGGAGATGACCTCAATGGTGCTCTGCCCATGCTCTCACAGACGCCATAATGGGACATACACAATGATGCGATGTCTATCTAAGTCTATGGGTATAACTATATCAATGAAGAGGAAAATGGAAGGACACTAACAGGACTTTATATGGGCTGTCGAGGGACAGACAGAAGTCTAGGACAGTCTTTGAAGCCCCTGTGAGTAAAAGACAGACTGGTATCTCCATTGGGGCCATTCAGTCAGTTCTAGAAGGCAAATTTTCATCACAGCTTTATTTGTAGATGTGGGTCAGAGCCTGTTAATAGATCTATTATGTTAACACACGTCACTTTAGAGTTTCGACAGCTCCATGGGCCCAGGTCAAAAGTAGTGCACTATATAGTGAATAGGGTGCCATTTGGTACTCACACCTAGTTTCCTCTGTCTGCAGAATGAGATAATTGTTTAGAGCAGAGAGCTGAGAGGGACACTGTCAGCATTGCTTCTGTTCTCCAACCCTATGACTGAAGAGGACAGAAATGTAATAATGAATTTTGACCCTGTTATGCTGAATCTCACAGTCAATAAGCAGGGATACTTGGGTAACAACATCAGTCCCTTCACCTGATAGTGTTCTGCCTGAGACCAAATATTTCCTGTATGTCTCCACCTGTTAACCACGTCACTCCTCTGCTGTTGGACCAAGACTACTCTCTGTAAAATATGTGTTTCCTCATACTGTAGGCTGCTCTACTATGTGTACATCCCAAATGGCACCCTATTCCCTTTATAGTGCACTATTCTGGCTGTGGTAAAGATCCTGTCCAGCCACACATGGAGATCCACAACCACCAACTGACCTCTAAAATCACAACGCATTGTCGCTGGAGACACACAGGCCTAATTACTTATGGTGAGTGTCCAATGGGGATTTAACCAGGTGTTATACCCAAAATACTCAGACTTCTGTTTCTACCTATGTGGACCGGCACCCGTGTCTCACTGGGCCATGGCTCCGGTGGACCTGCCATGACTTGGGGCCAAGCCCAGGACACTGGTACTTTTCAACAGGCATTTTACATAACACACGCTAACTGTGAACTTTAACACCTTCTCAGAAAGCAGAAGTCTTGAATGAGGCAGAGGTTGTTGATTCTGCTCACCACAAGTCGTTAGTGTCACACTCCTGATGATAACGCTAGAGCTTACATTAACATTAAACACTGGTGACTCACTGGTGTGGGGGTATGTCTCAATGTAAAACACCATGTTATAGTGCACCCTGGTCAACAGTATTTCACTTTTATAGAGAATAGGATGCCATTTGGGATTATAGCCATGTGTTTAGTCTAAGTTGGTCTAATAACACTAGACAGAGGATGTTATAAATACTAAAGTGATGTACAAACATGAGCCAGCTGTCCATATTGAACCAGCCATCAGGTCTCTATGGTAACACAGTAAAGCAGGCAGCAACCTGCTAGATCAGTCATTAACCCTGAACTCTTTATGGCTGTGGCATTACTAGGATACAATTTAGTTCATTACTCCTCTCCTCTCTGAATATATCCTCTGTGACATTACTAGGATGCCACTGATACCTGACTCACTGTAGTATTTCTAACATTTTGAAAAGTTGTTTGTGTATTCTTCAACCAATCTGTTTTGTTGTTTGTTTAAGTTGTTTGTTTAAGCCATGCAGTTAAAGCGGTATTGAGGGCTGCGGTACACTCTGTTGTTGTCTGACGAACCATTGTCTGTTTCTCTTTGTTTGCAGATGTGCAGTAAGATGACCAATGCAGGAGCAGGTAAGGCTTTTTTCATGTGTACGTGTTTCACCAGGCTGTGTGTTGAATCTGAGACGTGACCCAAATGGAACCCTATTCCCTACATAGTGCACTACTTTGGACCAGAGCCCTATGTGCCCTGTTCAAAAGTAGTGCACTATATATGGAATATGGTGCAATTTGGGACATAATCACTGTCTTTATATTGTCTTTAGCAGCCTCTATGGGGGTGCCACAGGGTTCAATTCTCGGGCCGACTCTTTTCTCTGTATATATCAATGATGTTGCTCTTGCTGCGGGCGATTCCCTGATCCACCTCTACGCAGACGACACCATTCTATATACTTTCGGCCCGTCATTGGACACTGTGCTATCCAACCTCCAAACGAGCTTCAATGCCATACAGCACTCCTTCCGTGGCCTCCAACTGCTCTTAAACGCGAGTAAAACCAAATGCATGCTTTTCAACCGATCGCTGCCTGCACCCGCATGCCCGACTAGCATCACCACCCTGGATGGTTCCAACCTTGAATATGTGGACATCTATAAGTACCTAGGTGTCTGGCTAGACTGCAAACTCTCCTTCCAGACTCACATCAAACATCTCCAATCAAAAATCAAATCCAGAGTCGGCTTTCTATTCCGCAACAAAGCCTCCTTCACTCACGCTGCCAAGCTTACCCTAGTAAAACTGACTATCCTACCGATCCTCGACTTCGGCGATGTCATCTACAAAATGGCTTCCAACACTCTACTCAGCAAACTGGATGCAGTCTATCACAGTGCCATCCGTTTTGTCACTAAAGCACCTTATACCACCCACCACTGCGACTTGTATGCTCTAGTCGGCTGGCCCTCACTACATATTCGTCGCCAGACCCACTGGCTCCAGGTCATCTACAAGTCCATGCTAGGTAAAGCTCCGCCTTATCTCAGTTCACTGGTCACGATGGCAACACCCATCCGTAGCACGCGCTCCAGCAGGTGTATCTCACTGATCATCCCTAAAGCCAACACCTCATTTGGCCGCCTTTCGTTCCAGTACTCTGCTGCCTGTGACTGGAACGAATTGCAAAAATCGCTGAAGTTGGAGACTTTTATCTCCCTCTCCAACTTCAAACATCAGCTATCCGAGCAGCTAACCGATCGCTGCAGCTGTACATAGTCTATAGGTAAATAGCTCACCCTTTTTCACCTACCTCATTCCCATACTGTTTTTATACTGTTTTTATTTATTTACTTTTCTGCTCTTTTGCACACCAATATCTCTACCTGTACATGCCCATCTGATCATTTATCACTCCAGTGTTAATCTGCAAAATTGTATTATTCGCCTACCTCCTCATGCCTTTTGCACACATTGTATATAGACTGCCCATTTTTTTCTACTGTGTTATTGACTTGCTAATTGTTTACTCCATGTGTAACTCTGTGTTGTCTGTTCACACTGCTATGCTTTATCTTGGCCAGGTCGCAGTTGCAAATGAGAACTTGTTCTCAACTAGCCTACCTGGTTAAATAAAGGTGAAATAAAAATTTTAAAAAAAAAAGCAGCCCTGGTTAGCTCTGTCAGCCCAAGGTCTGCTCTGTTAGTCCAGGGTCTGCTCTGTTAGTCCAGGGTATGCTCTGTTAGACCAGGGTATGCTCTGTTAGTCCAGGGTATGCTCTGTTAGTCCAGGGTCTGCTCTGTTAGACCAGGGTCTGCTCTGTTAGACCAGGGTCTGCTCTGTTAGTCCAGGGTCTGCTCTGTTAGTCCAGGGTCTGCTCTGTTAGCCAGGGTCTGCTCTGTTAGCCAGGGTCTGCTTTGTTAGTCCAGGGTATGCTCTGTTAGTCCAGATTCTGCTCTGTTAGTCCAGGGTCTGCTCTGTTAGCCAGGGTCTGCTCTGTTAGCCAGGGTCTGCTCTGTTAGTCCAGGGTCTGCTCTGTTAGTCCAGAGTCTGCTCTGTTAGCCAGGGTCTGCTCTGTTAGCCAGGGTCTGCTCTGTTAGTCCAGGGTCTGCTCTGTTAGTCCAGGGTCTGCTCTGTTAGTCCCGGGTCTGATCTGTTAGCCAGAGTCTGCTCTGTTAGACCAGGGTCTTTCAGGGAGTATTCCAAGTTTAACAGAGGTGGTTCGGTGAACCATTCTCGGGTGATGAGTAACCTGGCATGAGACCTGAAGTCTTGCATTAGCTCCCCGAGCAAATGCCTGGACTTTAGCTCAGCGGGCTAACACTGTATTTTAGCATGCATAAGACCCGCACGGTTTCAAAACCAGTCAATCACATAAGGCTTGTCTTCCACAGGGTGGTACGGCTGTTGCTCTGAAACAATGTGGTTGTGAGTTACGGATGGGGACAGGTGTACCAGCCAGGGTCCAGGTTTCACTCCCCAGGAGTGTCTGGAGAATGTCCAGAGAATGTCCCTCCCGACACACAGGCTTTTATTTTAAAGGCCTATTTATGCATGGCTTGGCAGGACGCAGTTAAAATTAGGAGGCATGCCATTGTTACTAGTACTACATAGTTACTGCTGAGGGAACTATTTGTCGTGTCGTGATGTGGCCCTGGGGGCAGCTGGGGGCGATGGGCGATGCCATTTTTGTCTCAGGTTCCACTCTCACATGAACTCTATGAGCGGGGGAGGGGGGTGTATAACAGGGGGTATGTCAATAATGTACAGGAGACCCTGTTCACATTCCATCACTTTCCCCTATAGGTAGGAATGTCTGCTGTGTGGTCTGGCTGTAATATGACGCGCTCTTAACAGACAACTTTACAGCTCTGTGAATGAACACCACTCACACCAGGGTCATCTAGAGTGACGTATCACTGCTTACAGCTACAGCACGCTAACCCTAGAGTAATGGTTGTAAATCTATGGACTTTATGTAGTGTTTAGTTTGTTGATGACTTCAGTAACTGTTTGTCAACACAACCAAGACATTTCCTTCCCCATGGTCCTGTTGATGTCATATTTTAGTACAGTGTGTTTCTACCATGCTGCTTTCGTAGCCTACAGTATATTTA
The DNA here is from genome assembly GCF_023373465.1 of Oncorhynchus keta. Lineage (NCBI taxonomy): Eukaryota > Metazoa > Chordata > Actinopteri > Salmoniformes > Salmonidae > Oncorhynchus > Oncorhynchus keta. The sequence goes on along the minus strand of NC_068438.1, from coordinate 17,110,369 downwards.
ACCACGAGACTCTCGACATGCCGTTTCCCTTTTAGAACCATATCATGGCTGAAGTAAGCCAGACCAAAGTCAGTGTCAAAGTCAATGTGATGTGGTCAGAATCACTAACAGAAAGAGAACCGTAGTTAGCAGAACATCTGTTTTCAATAGAAACACAGGTTGTGTCTCAAATGGCACCCTACTCCCTATATAGTGCACTACTTTTGACCATAGCATATATGGGGCTCTGGTGAAAAGTACTGCACAATACAGGGAATAGGGTGCAATTTGAGACCCACACAGTCAGGGTAATAACTGTGAGTAGGATGATGACGTAAAGAGATGAAGCTAACTGAGCTCTGATATTCTCTGCCTATATTTGACAGCTGTACCGTGGAAACTGTAGAGACTGTATGATGTTATGTTACTGGACCAGATGGTCTGCAGAATCTATGGATGCATCCCAAATGTCACCCTATTCCATATATAATGCACTACTGCTGACCAGAGCCATATGGGCCCTATGGGCTGTCATCATAACCACCAGTTCACCTCTTTATAGTGACATAGTCCAGCCGAGGAAACTTCTCTGGGCCCATATCCCAAATAGCCCTGCATGTGACTAAACACACCACGCACACACACCACAAACGAGCACTGTCTAGGGTAGAGGTTAGGGTGGTCAGCTCTCTGGGGTAGAGGTGAGGAGAATCACAAGTCAGACAGAAACTTGAATCCTCATCTCTTTGAAACGTGGCCTCTGTATCTGATGCGTGATGTCCATCATTTATGGTCTTTAAACTCTATAGCGATCGATCGGTATATCTGTTGTATATCTGTTGCTATGTTCTCACAAGCATTTCACTACACCTCCAATAAAATCTGCTAAATATGTGTATGTGACCAATACAATTGGATTCTATTTTATTTGATGTTGAGAGGAAACTTGAAGCATCTATGGTAAAACGCCAGACCTTTCTGCCCCACTAGAATGTTTTTAAACCTCAGACCTTTCTGCCCCACTATAATGTTTCTAAACCTCAGACCTTTCTGCCCCACTAGAATGTTTTTAAACCTCAGACCTTTCTGCCCCACTAGAATGTTTCTAAACCTCAGACCTTTCTGCCCCACTAGAATGTTTTTAAACCTCAGACCTTTCTGCCCCACTAGAATGTTTTTAAAACCCAGACCTTTCTGCCCCACTAGAATGTTTTTAAAACCCAGACCTTTCTGCCCCACTAGAATGTTTCTAAACCTCAGACCTTTCTGCCCCACTAGAATGTTTTTAAACCTCAGACCTTTCTGCCCCACTAGAATGTTTTTAAACCTCAGACCTTTCTGCCCCACTAGAATGTTTTTAAAACCCAGACCTTTCTTCCCCACTAGAATGTTTTTAAAACCCAGACCTTTCTTCCCCACTAGAATGTTTTTAAAACCCAGACCTTTCTGCCCCACTAGAATGTTTTTAAAACCCAGACCTTTCTGCCCCACTAGAATGTTTTTAAAACCCAGACCGTTCTGCCCCACTGGAATGTTTTTAAAACCCAGACCTTTCTGCTCCACTAGAATGTTTTTAAAACCCAGAATATTTTTTTGTTTTCCCTCAGCTCCCAGAAGGACAGGCTCAGGGACAGGGACAAATCCAACAGATTATTTTTAGAATATTTTACTAACATTTTTACAGTCGTCTGTAAAATCATTTTGGCTGACCTGCTCTCTCACAGTGAGGGGACTGTCTATCACTGTCCTAGACCACACACACACATACAAACACGCACAATCACGCACACATACAAACAAACACACACAAACAGACACACAGATCTCCTCTCTGAATTTATCCTCTAATCTGTGTTGACTGGTGCAATCTAAAGCCAGTTATTCTGTGGTTCTGTGAAAACAAAGGAAGAACTGTTTGGAAAGGGTTCATTCTCTTAATAAGACTCTCCGTGTCTGAAGGCTCCATTGGGTTATTAAGACACTGCGTTCCTCACACCTCTCTGTGAATGACTCCAGGGCAATAATATATAATAATAATATATAATAATATAATATAATAATATAATAATAATATAATAATAGGGCAAAGCATTCAACAACCTGGCTGACTTCCCTCACCAGGAAAAAAGACACGTCTTTAAGACTCTTTGCACAACTGTCTTTCTTCTTTAGTTGACTTCCTCTTCACGCTTCAATTTCACCTTGCTATAATAAGGACTTGAGGCATCCTGCTGGATCTATTGACTCTACTGTCAGGCTGCTGCTTTGATCAACTCTACAGAGTACTGACTCACTGGTTAACCATGGAGGAGTCCTCCTCATCATGGACTACATAATTACACCTCCAACAGGTCATCCTCACGTGAGATCACCATACCATGGTTTAGTCAAAAATAGCAAATAGTTGTGAGTAGACAATCTTTATGAGGTTTCTAATATTTTACTAATTTAACGGGCTCGGGAGAGGCGAAGGTCGAGTCATACGTCCTCTGAAACACGACCCGCCAAAATGCGCTTCTTAACACCCGCTCGCTTAACCCAGCTGAACCAATGTGTCGGAGGAAACACGGCCGGTAATGGCACAGCCTGAGATTGAACCCCAGTCTGTAGTGATGCTGCAACACTGCGAAGCAGTGCCTTTCGACCGTTGCGCCACTCGGGAGGCCCCTTTTTGAGGTTTCTTATAGATGCTAAATGTCCCTATTTGTTTATATGGGATTTACTGGCAGGGTAGACTAGTGGTTAGAGCGTTGGACTAGTAACCGGAAGATTGCAAGTTCAAATCCCCGAGCTGACAAGGTACAAATTTGTCGTTCTGCCCCTGAAGAGGCAGTTAACCCACTGTTCCTAGGCCATCATTGAAAATAAGAATTTGTTCTTAATTAACTCTTCTGCTCCATTAATATGAACTTGGCTGAAGCTGAGTGATGCTGTCAATCGAGTCAATCGATGCTGCCACAGGGACCATTCCTAGAACACGAGGGAACACTAGAACAGGAACATAAGAACATTAGGCCTCATCCCCCTATCTGAGATACAGTGCCTTGCGAAAGTATTCGGCCCCCTTGAACTTTGTGACCTTTTGCCACATTTCAGGCTTCAAACATAAAGGTATAAAACTGTATTTTTTGGTGAATAATCAACAACAAGTGGGACACAATCATGAAGTGGAACGACATTTATTGGATATTTCAAACCTTTTTAACAAATCAAAAACTGAAGAATTGGGCGTGCAAAATTATTCAGCCACTTTACTTTCAGTGCAGCAAACTCTCTCCAGAAGTTCAGTGAGGATCTCTGAATGATCCAATGTTGACCTAAATGACTAATGATGATAAATACAATCCACCTGTGTGTAATCAAGTCTCCGTATAAATGCACCTGCACTGTGATAGTCTCAGAGGTCTGTTAAAAGCGCAGAGAGCATCATGAAGAACAAGGAACACACCAGGCAGGTCCGAGATACTGTTGTGAAGAAGTTTAAAGCCGGATTTGGATACAAAAAGATTTCCCAAGCTTTAAACATCCCAAGGAGCACTGTGCAAGCGGTAATATTGAAATGGAAGGAGTATCAGACCACTGCAAATCTACCAAGACCTGGCCGTCCCTCTAAACTTTCGGCTCATACAAGGATAAGACTGATCAGAGATGCAGCCAAGAGGCCCATGATCACTCTGGATGAACTGCAGAGATCTACAGCTGAGGTGGGAGACTCTGTCCATAGGACAACAATCAGTCGTATATTGCACAAATCTGGCCTTTATGGAACAGTGGCAAGAAGAAAGCCATTTCTTAAAGATATCCATAAAAAGTGTTGTTTAAAGTTTGCCACAAGCCACCTGGGAGACACACCAAACATGTGGAAGAAGGTGCTCTGGTCAGATGAAACCAAAATTGAACCTTTTGGCAACAATGCAAAACGTTATGTTTGGCGTAAAAGCAACACAGCTCATCACCCTGAACACACCATCCCCACTGTCAAACGTGGTGGTGGCAGCATCATGGTTTGGGCCTGCTTTTCTTCAGCAGGGACAGGGAAGATGGTTAAAATTGATGGGAAGATGGATGGAGCCAAATACAGGACCATTCTGGAAGAAAACCTGATGGAGTCTGCAAAAGACCTGAGACTGGGACGGAGATTTGTCTTCCAACAAGACAATGATCCAAAACATAAAGCAAAATCTACAATGGAATGGTTCAAAAATAAACATATCCAGGTGTTAGAATGGCCAAGTCAAAGTCCAGACCTGAATCCAATCGAGAATCTGTGGAAAGAACTGAAAACTGCTGTTCACAAATGCTCTCCATCCAACCTCACTGAGCTCGAGCTGTTTTGCAAGGAGGAATGGGAAAAAATGTCAGTCTCTCGATGTGCAAAACTGATAGAGACATACCCCAAGCGACTTACAGCTGTAATCACAGCAAAAGGTGGCGCTACAAAGTATTAACTTAAGGGGGCTGAATAATTTTGCACGCCCAATTTTTCAGTTTTTGATTTGTTAAAAAAGTTTGAAATATCCAATAAATGTCGTTCCACTTCATGATTGTGTCCCACTTGTTGTTGATTCTTCACAAAAAATACAGTTTTATATCTTTATGTTTGAAGCCTGAAATGTGGCAAAAGGTCGCAAAGTTCAAGGGGGCCGAATACTTTCGCAAGGCACTGTACCTACTGCAGCCCTCAATCCTCCACACACAACACCCATTCTGCCAGTCACATTCTGTTAAAAGTCCCCAAAGCACACACATCCCTGGGTCGATCCTCTTTCCAGTTCACTGCAGCTAGCGACTGGAACGAGCTGCAAAAAACACTCAAACTGGACAGTTTTATCTCCATCTCTTCATTCAAAGACTCAATCATGGACACTCTTACTGATGGTTGTGGCTGCTTCGCGTGATGGATTGTTGTCTCTACCTTCTTGCCCTTTGTGCTGTTGCCTGTGCCCAATAATGTTTGTACCATGTTGTATTGCTATGTTTGTACCATGTTGTTGTGTTATGTGTTGCTGCCATGCTATGTTTTGTGGTGTCTCGCTTGTTGTGATGTGCGTTTTATCCTATATTTTTTATTTTATTCTGTATTTTTAATCCCAGCCCCCGTCACCTAAGGAGGCCTTTTGGTAGGCAGTCTTTAATAAAGGTTAAATAAGATAATCATGTAACGGTCGTCGTCGGTGGAAGAAGGTGAGGACCAAGGTGCAGCATGGTATGTGTCCATATTTATTAAATGAACACCAAAATAACAAAGAGAAACTACCGAAAACAGTTCTGGCTGGTGCAGACACACAACAGGAAACAATCACCCACGAAACACAATAGAAAACAGGCTGCCTAAATATGGTTCTCAATCAGGGACAACGATTGACAGCTGCCTCTGATAGAGAACCATACCAGGCCAAACACAGAAATAGCAAATCATAGAAAAACTAACATAGACAACCCACACAACTCACGCCCTGACCATACTAAAACAAAGACATAACAAAATAACTAAGGTCAGAACGTGACAAATCAGAGATTATCAGAGATAATGTGGAATAATACTGCTGTGAAGCTCTGCATTCTGCCAAGCTGTTTCTTCTCCCCAGACTCCCATAACATGGCTGTAGTCAGTGTGATCATTCATCTTGGTGTGAAACCAGGTCTGTGTTGGCTCAGTCAGTACAGTATTCTAAATCACTGCTATGGGTCCTGGGTCCAGATGACTCCAGTGCCTGTTATATAACTCCAGGCCAGGCTGCTGGTAATCATCCAGAAGATTTGTATTTTTTCTGTCTTTGTTTAACTCATCTCTGTTCCACCCTAGGCACATCACATCGCTCCCAGCTGCCTTCCCAAACCTAGGCCCCTTCCGTCTTCCCTCTCTCTCCCCTTCGCTCACTATTTCTGTCTCGCTCTCTTTCTCTCCCCAGCCTCACTCTCCCCCCTCTCCATCTCTCCCCAACCTCTCTCTTGCTCGTCCACCCTCAACCCTTTTCTCCTCTCTTTGCCCTCTGCCAGTGACCTTAGACAACAGCCTCTCTACTATTTTACTACAATGCTCCCAGGCTCACACACACACACACACACACACACACACACACACACACACACACACACACACACACACACACACACACACACACACACACACACACACACACACACACACACACACACACACACACAATTGATGATGAGGGAGAATGGGGTATCACCTGTAAACTGTAAACAGAACAGAGGCAGAACTTAGTCTGAGGGCGAGCATGTTGAAATCAGACAGTCCATCTCTTACTGATGTGTTCATGATCACATATATGTATGGTTTCATTCAAGGTCATGAGGGGGAAAGAGGGTGAAGAGGACCAAGGTAAGGGGAAGTCTAGTAGAGGGTGTGTGTGAGTGAGGGTGGTTGAGGAGTAAAGTGATAGCTGGTCAGAGAAGATGACCTGCAACAGATCAGGAAACAGGGATGTCAGGACAGATCTATAGATTCTATACAGAACTACATGACACATTCCCTACATAGTGCACTACTTTTGACCAGAGCCATATGGGCCATGGTTAAAAGTAGTGCCCTACATAGGAGAATATAGTGTAATGGGTGAAGTGGGTGAAGGATCCCCGACTGGATGGAGATATTGTTGCTGTGGCCTCAATAGAAAACAGGTGTTCTCTCTAAGGTGGCCTATATTCAGTAAAGGCACTGCGTGCGCTCGTTTGTGTTTTCCATGGAATGTGACCAGGACATTCAGCATTTTGATCCATTTAGCGACCTTAAAATGCTATAATAGACAACAGGTCTGGACTGTGTTGATGTGTCAGTAGTGGCTGCACTCAGAACTTGGAACTCCTGGAAAACCTGTTTCCATGTCATTATACTGTTATTCACTCCCCCTCCTCTCATTGGCCAGCACGGTCCGATCTATGACATCATGTGTTATATTTACTAGCCAGTCGTCATGTGTAGCTTTATAAAGAACTCCTCCTGACCAGAGCATGAAACATTCCACACAGGGTAAGATGGAAAATAACTTGTGGTTTCCTGAGTCCACAGACCAGCCAGACTGTTTGACAGGAGAAGAAAAACTGTCAGAGGTTTTAAAAAGACTCTCTCCTAAATATGCAGTCATTAGAGAGACTATTCTTCATTAGGCCTGGGAGAAGATGTGAGAAACTACAACTAGAAACTTTCATCAGTAACATTGTATTTAAACTTTTGTCATTTAAAATGCCACATTACTTCTGATGACTCCTATCCTGGATAAAACCATGAGCATGGCCGGGAAATCCACATCATTATAAGAATGAATGACCAAATATTTGGACAACCCTACTCATTCCAGGGTTTTATATTGTAGAATAATAGTGAAGACATCAACACTATGAAATAACACATATGGAATCATATTGGATCATTGCTATTCTAACTTCCGCAATGCATATAAGGCCCTCCACCGCCCTCCTTTCGGAAAAGCTGACCACGACTCCTTTTTGTTAATCCCTGCCTACAGACAGAAGCTAAAACAAGAAGCTCCCACGCTGAGGTCTGTTCAACGCTGGTCCGACCAATCTGATTCCACGCTCCAAGACTGCATCCATCACGTGGACTGGGATATGTTTCGTATTGCGTCAGACAACAACATTGACGAATACGCTGATTCGGTGAGCGAGTTCATTAGAACGTGCGTTGAAGATGTCGTTCCCATAGCAACAATTAAAACATTCCCAAACCAGAAACCGTGGATTGATGGCAGCATTCGCGTGAAACTGAAAGCGCGAACCACTGCTTTTAATCAGGGCAAGGTGACTGGTAACATGACCGAATACAAACAGTGCAGCTATTCCCTCCGCAAGGCAATCAAACAAGCTAAGTGTCAGTATAGAGACAAAGTAGAATCGCAATTCAACGGCTCAGACACAAGAGGTATGTGGCAGGGTCTACAGTCAATCACGCATTACAAAAAGAAAACCAGCCCAGTCACGGACCAGGATGCCTTGCTCCCAGGCAGACTAAATAACTTTTTTGCCCGCTTTGAGGACAATACAGTGCCACTGACACGGCCCGCAACCAAAACATGCAGACTCTCTTTCACTGCAGCCGAGGTGAGTAAAACATTTAAACGTGTTAACCCTCGCAAGGCTGCGGGCCCAGACGGCATCCCCAGCCGCGCCCTCAGAGCATGCGCAGACCAGCTGGCTGGTGTGTTTACGGACATATTCAATCAATCCTTATCCCAGTCTGCGGTTCCCACATGCTTCAAGAGGGCCACCATTGTTCCTGTTCCCAAGAAAGCTAAGGTAACTGAGCTAAACAACTACCGCCCAGTAGCACTCACTTCCGTCATCATGAAGTGCTTTGAGAGACTAGTCAAGGACCATATCACCTCCACCCTACCTGACACCCTAGACCCACTCCAATTTGCTTACCGCCCAAATAGGTCCACAGACGATGCAATCTCAACCACACTGCCCTAACCCATCCGGACAAGAGGAATACCTATGTGAGAATGCTGTTCATCGACTACAGCTCAGCATTTAACACCATAGTACCCTCCAAACTCGTCATCAAGCTCGAGACCCTGGGTCTCGACCCCGCCCTGTGCAACTGGGTACTGGACTTCCTGACGGGCCGCCCCCAGGTGGTGAGGGTAGGTAACAACATCTGCACCCCGCTGATCCTCAACACTGGGGCCCCACAAGGGTGCGTTCTGAGCCCTCTCCTGTACTCCCTGTTCACCCATGACTGCGTGGCCACGCACGCCTCCAACTCAATCATCAAGTTTGCGGACGACACAACAGTGGTAGGCTTGATTACCAACAACGACGAGACGGCCTACAGGGAGGAGATGAGGGCCCTCGGAGTGTGGTGTCAGGAAAATAACCTCACACTCAATGTCAACAAAACTAAGGAGATGATTGTGGACTTCAGGAAACAGCAGAGGGAACACCCCCCTATCCACATCGATGGAACAGTAGTGGAGAGGGTAGTAAGTTTTAAGTTCCTCGGCATACACATCACAGACAAACTGAATTGGTCCACCCACACAGACGGCATCGTGAAGAAGGTGCAGCAGCGCCTCTTCAACCTCAGAAGGCTGAAGAAATTCATCTTGTCACCAAAAGCACTCACAAACTTCTACAGATGCACAATCGAGAGCATCCTGTCGGGCTGTATCACCGCCTGGTACGGCAACTGCTCCACCCACAACCGTAAGGCTCTCCAGAGGGTAGTGAGGTCTGCACAACGCATCACCGGGGGCAAACTACCTGCCCTCCAGGACACTTACACCACCCGATGTCACAGGAAGGCCATAAAGATCATCAAGGACAACAACCACCCGAGCCACTGCCTGTTCACCCAGCTATCATCCAGAAGGCGAGGTCAGTACAGGTGCATCAAAGCTGGGACCGAGAGACTGAAAAACAGCTTCTGTCTCAAGGCCATCAGACTGTTAAACAGCCACCACTAACATTGAGTGGCTGCTGCCAACACACTGACTCAACTCCAGCCACTTTAATAATGGGAATTGATGTAAAATATATCACTAGCCACTTTAAACAATGCTACTTAATATAATGTTTACATACCCTACATTATTTATCTCATATGTATACGTATATACTGTACTCTATATCATCTACTGCATCTTTATGTAATACATGTATCACTAGCCACTTTAACTATGCCACTTTGTTTACATACTCATCTCATATGTGTATACTGTACTCGATACCATCTACTGCATCTTGCCTATGCCGCTCTGTACCATCACTCATTCATATATCTTTATGTAAATATTCTTTATCCCTTTACACTTGTGTGTATAAGGTAGTAGTTTTGGAATTGTTAGCTAGATTACTCGTTGGTTATTACTGCATTGTCGGAACTAGAAGCACAAGCATTTCGCTATACTCGCATTAACATCTGCTAACCATGTGTATGTGACAAATAAAATTTGATTTGATTTTGATTTGATATAGTAACCAAAAAAGTGTTAAACAAATAAAAATATATTTTAGTCAATCTGGAAAATTTCAAGAATTTTGAAAGTTTCTTAAAGTGCAGTTGCAAAAACCATCAAGCGCAATGACGAAACTGGCTCTCATGAGGACTACCATAGGAAAGGAAGACCCAGAGTTACCTGCAGTGGATAAATTCATTGGAGTTACCAGCCTCAGAAATTGCAGCTCAATATTATTATTATCAACTGTTCAGAGGAGACTGCGTGATTCAGGCCTTCATGGTCAAATTGCTGCAAAGAAACCACTACTAAAGGACACCAATAAGAAGAAGTGACTTGCTTGGGCCAAGAAACACAAGCGATGGACATTAGACTGGTGTAAATCTGTCCTTTGGTCTGATGAGTCCAAATTTGAGATTTTTGGTTTCAACCGCCGTGTGACGCAGAGTACGTGAACAGATGTGAGGTTCCCACCGTGAAGCATGGAGGAGGAGTTGTGATGGTGTGGGGGTGATTTGCTGGTGACACTGTAGGTGATTTATTTACAATTCAAGGCACACAAAGAATGATGGTTCCACCTCCATGCTTCACGGCTGGGATGGTGTTCTTGGGGTTGTACTCATCCTTCTTCTTCCTCCAAACACAGCGAGTGGAGTTTAGACCATTGGCAAACTTCAGATGGGCCTGGACATGCCCTGGCTTGAGCATGGCTTGATCTTATGCGCGCTGCAGGATTTTAATCCATGACGGCGTAATGTGTTACTAATGGTTTTCTTTGAGACTGTGGTCCCAGCTCTCTTCAGGTCATTGACCAGGTCCTGCTGTCTAGTTCTGGGCTGATCCCTCACCTTCCTCATGATCATTGATGCCCCACGAGGTGAGATCTTGCATGGAGCCCCAGACTGAGGGTGATTGACCGTCATCTTGAACTTCTTCCATTTTCTAATAATTGCTCCAACAGTTGTTTCCTTCTCAACAAGCTGCTTGACTATTGTCCTGTAGCCCATCCCAGCCTTTTTCAGGTCTACAATTGTATCCCTGATGTCCTTACACAGCTCTCTGGTCTTGGCCATTGTAGAGAGGTTGGAGTCTGTTTGATTGAGTGTGTGGACAGGTGTCTTTTATACAGGTAACGAGTTCAAACAGGTGCCGTTAATACAGGTAATGAGTGGAGAACAGGAGGGCTTCTTAAAGAACAACTAACAGGTCTGTGAGAGACGGAATTCTTACTGGTTGGTAGGTGATCAAATACTTATGTCATGCAATAAAAGGCAAATTAATTACTTAAAAATCTTACAATGTGATTTTCTGGGTTTTTGTTATAGATTCAGTCTCTCACAGTTGAAGTGTACCTATGATAGAAATGACAGACCTCTACATGCTTTGTAAGTAGGAAAACCTGCAGAATCGGCAGTGTATCAAATACTTGTTCTCCCCACTGTAGGTGTGTGTGTATGCTGCATATGTGCGTCTGCATGCGTGTGTTGGGATAGGGGGGTGGGGGGTTCAGTGCTAATAAAAGCCAGGAGGTGCAGACAGTAAATGGGTTCCCATGGATTATAGTGCCTAACAGAGCCTTAACAGATCCAGGCTTGACAACATTACATGCCATGTCATTCTCCTCTTGTTTAACAGTGAAGAAACAATAGTCATGTTAGCTTGGCTTGCCAGTTACACTCTCTCTCTTGAGGCCTCTTTGTAGGCCTTTGAGTGGTCACTCAAAGTCACTATTACAATCCTGAAACTAACAGTCTATTACAGTCTAGTACGATTAAAAGTTACATACTTTAGCAGCAGGCTGACTTACTGTCATACTGTTCATGTTTTGTTGGACTCCAGGAAAAGTAGCTGCTGCTTTTGCAACAGCTAATGGGGATCCTAATAAAATACCAAAACTAATGGTATGTGTGTGTCTTTGTGTGTGTGTAGTCTCTCTCTGGATAACCCTGCTCCTACTCTCTAACCCCTAATTCCTCATTTTAACCTACATTAAGACGACAAGTTGCTCCTCTGGAAAAATAGTATCTTGGGAATATATGTTCAGGAAATGTGCAGTGCATGACTGAGACGGGCCTGTAAGTGTGGGGTGAGGGGGTAGTTGGGGGCGTGTGAGTTCCCTGGTGCGTCTTGTTTCCATTCGGTTGGGAGTGTAATCCCCCCGACTATTGAGGGGGTGTGGCATGGGAACTCATCATCCAATCACAGAGCAAAATCAGCTTCCCCACATCTGGGATTTTCCCACCGTGCCGATCTGACAACATTCCGAACACACACACACACACACACACGAGAAAGAAAGGGAGAGAGCAAAGAAGTAAACTAGCTCTCTGAGAAGTTGCCAGTTTCTCAACAAGATGAGAAGTGAGTGGTTTGTGAAATGGCCTGTCCAAAACAAACATTGAGAGAGTCAGAGAGGAGATGAGGGGAGAGGGGGAAGCCCTGTTCCTGATGATTGATATTTCCTCTCTCTGCATCTTCCTGCTTCCCTGACTCCCCCCACCCCTACAATCGCTCCCTGTCTCAGTCTACCCATAATATTCTACAGAGATAACAACAACCTTTGTTCTGGGTGGTAGAGGGTTTCAAACCAAGGTTGGGGTCAATTCAGTGTGTGCATGTGTGTGTGTGTGTGTGTGTGTGTGTGTGTGTGTGTGTGTGTGTGTGTGTGTGTGTGTGTGTGTGTGTGTGTGTGTGTGTGTGTGTGTGTGTGTGTGTGTGTGTGTGTGTGTGTGTGTGTGTGTGTGTGTGTGTGTGTGTGTGTGTGTGTGTGTTCCTGCTGGTGGCATTCTGCCCAATGGGGCCTGAATAAGTGGAGCTGAAAATAGTAACAAGCAGGTCACTGCTGAGGAGTTCCATGCATTGCATAGTTATTAGCCTTTAAAGAGAGAGCAACAGTGTGTTGTTCTCCAGTATGACATAGCCTGATACTGACCCTGCAGTGTGTGGTTCTCCAGTATGACATAGCCTGGTGCTGACTCTGCAGTGTGTGGTTCTCCAGTATGATATAGCCTGGTGCTGATCCTTCAGTGTGTGGTTCTCCAGTATGATAGAGCCTGGTGCTGATCCTGCAGTGTGTTGTTCTCCAGTATGATATAGCCTGGTGCTGATCCTTCAGTGTGTGGTTCTCCAGTATGATATAGCCTGGTGCTGATCCTGCAGTGTGTGGTTCTCCAGTATGATATAGCCTGGTGCTGATCCTTCAGTGTGTTGTTCTCCAGTATGATATAGCCTGATACTGACCCTGCAGTGTGTGGTTCTCCAGTATGACATAGCCTGGTGCTGACTCTGCAGTGTGTGGTTCTCCAGTATGATATAGCCTGGTGCTGATCCTTCAGTGTGTGGTTCTCCAGTATGATATAGCCTGGTGCTGACCCTGCAGTGTGTTGTTCTCCAGTAAGGTATAGCCTGATACTGACCCTGCAGTGTGTGGTTCTCCAGTATGATATAGCCTGGTGCTGACTCTGCAGTGTGTTCTCCAGTAAGGTATAGCCTGATACTGACCCTGCAGTGTGTTGTTCTCCAGTATGATATAGCCTGATACTGACCCTGCAGTGTGTTGTTCTCCAGTATGATATAGCCTGGTGCTGACCCTTCAGTGTGTTGTTCTCCAGTATGATATAGCCTGGTGCTGACCCTGCAGTGTGTTGTTCTCCAGTACGATATAGCCTGGTGCTGACCCTTCAGTGTGTTCTCCAGTATGATATAGCCTGGTGCTGACCCTTCAGTGTGTTGTTCTCCAGTATGATATAGCCTGGTGCTGACCCTGCAGTGTGTTGTTCTCCAGTACGATATAGCCTGGTGCTGACCCTTCAGTGTGTTGTTCTCCAGTATGATATAGCCTGGTGCTGACCCTGCAGTGTGTTGTTCTCCAGTACGATATAGCCTGGTGCTGACCCTTCAGTGTGTTGTTCTCCAGTATGATATAGCCTGGTGCTGACCCTTCAGTGTGTTCTCCAGTATGATATAGCCTGGTGCTGACCCTGCAGTGTGTTGTTCTCCAGTAAGATATAGCCTGGAGCTGACCCTGCAGTGTGTTGTTCTCCAGTACGGTATATAGCCTGGGGCTGACTCTGCAGTGTGTTGTTATCCAGTACGATATAGCCTGGTGCTGACCCTTCAGTGTGTTCTCCAGTATGATATAGCCTGGTGCTGACCCTGCAGTGTGTTCTCCAGTATGATATAGCCTGGTGCTGACCCTTCAGTGTGTTCTCCAGTATGATATAGCCTGGTGCTGACCCTGCAGTGTGTTGTTCTCCAGTAAGATATAGCCTGGAGCTGACCCTGCAGTGTGTTGTTCTCCAGTACGGTATATAGCCTGGTGCTGATCCTTCAGTGTGTTGTTCTCCAGTATGATATAGCCTGGTGCTGACAATGCAGTGTGTTGTTCTCCAGTATGATATAGCCTGGTGCTGACAATGCAGTGTGTTGTTCTCCAGTATGATATAGCCTGGTGCTGACAATGCAGTGTGTTGTTCTCCAGTATGATATAGCCTGGTACTGATCCTGCAGTGTTTTGTTCTCCAGTATGATATAGCCTGGTGCTGACCCTGCAGTGTGTTGTTCTCCAGTATGATATAGCCTGGTGCTGACCCTTCAGTGTGTTGTTCTCCAGTATGATATAGCCTGGTGCTGACCCTGCAGTGTGTTGTTCTCCAGTATGATATAGCCTGGTGCTGACCCTGCAGTGTGTTGTTCTCCAGTAAGATATAGCCTGGAGCTGACCCTGCAGTGTCAATCAGCCTGAACCCTATACCAGGGCAGAGAAATGAGCAGTGAATATGTAACAGCGTTCTTCGTTTGTCAAAAGAGAGTCGGACCGAAATGCAGTGTGGTGGTTACTCATGTCTTTAATGAAGAAAAACAAAAGCGATACATGAAATAACTTATAGAAACAAAAACAACAAACGGAACGTGAAACCTAAATACAGCCTATCTGGTGAACACTACACAGAGACAGGAACAATCAGTGAAACCCAGGCTACCTAAATACGGTTCCCCATCAGAGACAACAAGAATCACCTGACTCTGATTGAGAACCGCCTCAGGCAGCCAAGCCTATACTAGACACACCCCTAATCAACCACAATCCCAATGTCTACAAAAAAAACAATAAGACAATACAATAACCCCATGTCACACCCTGGCCTGAACAAATAATTAAAGAAAACACAAAATACTAAGACCAAGGCGTGACAGAATATCCTGGTGGAAATTAAGTAATGTTATCCCAGCTGGACGCGGAGAGAGGGAGAAAGAGAGAGTGGAGACAAAGTTGAGCCCAAAAACTACCATGGGATTTGCGTGAACAGCAACCTTAGGAAAATCCTCTGCATTATCATTAACAGCAGACTCATACATTTCAATGTACGAGAAAACAATGTACTAAGCAAATGTCAAATTAGATTTTTGCCAAATTACAGTACGACAGACCACGTATTCACCCTGCACACCCTAATTAACAAACTAACAAAACAAAGGCAAAGTCTTCTCATGCTTTGTTGATTTCAAAAAAGCTTTTGAGAATTTGGCATGAAGGCCTGCTATTGAAATTGATGGAAAGTGGTGTTGGGGGAAAAATATACAACATTATAAAATCCATGTACACAAACAACAAGTGTGCGGTTAAAATTGGCAAAAAACGCACACATTTCTTTCCACAAGGCCGGGGGGTGAGACAGGGATGCAGCTTAAGCCCCACCCTATCAACGAATTGGCGAGGGCACTAGAACAGTCTGCAGCACCCGGCCTCACCCTACTAGAATCTGAAGTCATATGTCTACTGTTTGCTGATGATCTGGTGCCTCAACCATGGAAGGCCTAAAGCAGCACCTAGATCTTCTGCACGGATTCTGTCAGACCTGGGCCCTGACAGTAAAGCTCAGTAAGACAAAAATATTTGTGTTAAAAAAAAGGTCCAGTTGCCAGGACCACAAATACAAATTCCATCTAGACACCGTTGCCCAAGAGCACACAAAAAACTATACATACCTTGGCCTAAACATCAGTGCCACAGGTAACCTCCACAAAGCTGTGAACGATCTGAGAGATGAGGCAAGAAGGGCTTCTATGCCATCAAAAGGAACATAAAATGTGACATACCAATTAGGATCTGGCTACAAATACTTGAATCAGTTATTGAACCCATTGTCCTTTTTGGTTGTGAGGTCTGGGGTCCGCTCACCAACCAAGAACTCACAAAATGGGACAAACACCAAATTGAGACTGCATGCAGAATTCTGCAAAAATATCCTCTGTGTACAGCGTAACACACCAAATAATGCATGCAGAGCAGAATTAGGCTGATACCCACTAATTATCAAAATCCAGAAAAGAGCCGTTAAATTCTACAACCACCTAAAAGGAAACGATTCCCAAACCTTCCATAACAAAACCATCACCTACAGATAAATTAACCTGGAGAAGAACCCCCTAAGCAAGCTGGTACTGGGGCTCTGTTCACATACACAAACAGGCCCCACAGAGCCCCAGGACAGCAACACAATTAGACCAAACCAAATCGTGAGAAAACAAAAAGAGAATACTGAGCAAACTAGAATGCTATTTGGCCCTAAACAGAGAGTACACAGTGGCAGAATACCTGACCACTGTTACTGACCCAAAATTAAGGAAATATTTTAATTATGTACAGACTCAGTGAGCATAGCCTTGCTATTGAGAAAGGCAGCCGAAGGCCACACACTGCCCACAAAATGAGGTGGAAATTGAGCAGCACTTCCTGACCTCCTGACAAATGTATGACCATATTAGAGACACATATTTCAAATCAAATCAAATTCTATTTGTCACATACACATGGTTAGCAGATGTTAATGCGAGAGTAGCGAAATGCTTGTGCTTCTACGGCACCTCAGTACCTCCAGGCTCTGATCAGGCCCTACACCCAAACAAGGGCACTGCGTTCATCCACCTCTGGCCTGCTCGCCTCCCTACCACTGAGGAAGTACAGTTCCCGCTCAGCCCAGTCAAAACTGTTCGCTGCTCTGGCTCCCCAATGGTGGAACACACTCCCTCACGACGCCAGGACAGCGGAGTCAATCACCACCTTCCGGAGACACCTGAAACCCCACCTCTTTAAGGAATACCTAGGATAGGATAAAGTAATCCTTCTCACCCCCCTTATTTAGATGCACTATTGTAAAGTGGCTGTTCCACTGGATGGCATAAGGTGAATGCACCAATTTGTAAGTCGCTCTGGATAAGAGCGTCTGCTAAATGACTTAAATGTAAATGTAAATGTTCTAGTTCCGACAATGCAGTAATAACCAACAAGTAATCTAACTAACAATTCCAAAACTACTGTCTTATACACACAAGTGTAGGGGGCTAAAGAATATGTACATAAAGATATATGAATGAGTGATGGTACAGAGCGGCATAGGCAAGATACAGTAGATGGTATCGAGTACAGTATATACATATAATAATAATAATATATGCCATTTAGCAGACGCTTTTATCCAAAGCGACTTACAGTCATGTGTGCATACATAGATGAGTATGTAAACAAAGTGGCATAGTTAAAGTGGCTAGTGATACATGTATTACATAAAGATGCAGTAGATGATATAGAGTACAGTATATACGTATACATATGAGATAAATAATGTAGGGTATGTAAACATTATATTAGGTAGCATTGTTTAGTGGCTAGTGGCTAGTGGCTAGTGATATATTTTACATCATTTCCCATCAATTCCCATTATTAAAGTGGCTGGAGTTGAGTCAGTGTGTTGGCAGCAGCCACTCAATGTTAGTGGTGGCTGTTTAACAGTCTGATGGCCTTGAGATAGAAGCTGTTTTTCAGTCTCTCGGTCCCAGCTTTGATGCACCTGTACTGACCTCGCCTTCTGGATGACAGCGGGGTGAACAGGCAGTGGCTCGGGTGGTTGTTGTCCTTGATGATCTTTATGGCCTTCCTGTAACATCGGGTGGTGTAGGTGTCCTGGAGGGCAGGTAGTTTGCCCCCGGTGATGCGTTGTGCAGACCTCACTACCCTCTGGAGAGCCTTACGGTTGTGGGCGGAGCAGTTGCCGTACCAGGCGGTGATACAGCCCGACAGGATGCTCTCGATTGTGCATCTGTAGAAGTTTGTGAGTGCTTTTGGTGACAAGCCGAATTTCTTCAGCCTCCTGAGGTTGAAGAGGCGCTGCTGCGCTTTCTTCACGATGCTGTCTGTGTGGGTGGACCAATTCAGTTTGTCTGTGATGTGTATGCCGAGCGTTGTTGGTAATCAAGCCTACCACTGTTGTGTCGTCCGCAAACTTGATGATTGAGTTGGAGGCGTGCGTGGCCACGCAGTCGTGGGTGAACAGGGAGTACAGGAGAGGGCTCAGAACGCACCCTTGTGGGGCCCCAGTGTTGAGGATCAGCGGGGTGGAGATGTTGTTGCCTACCCTCACCACCTGGGGGCGGCCCATCAGGAAGTCCAGTACCCAGTTGCACAGGGCGGGGTCGAGACCCAGGGTCTCGAGCTTGATAACAAGCTTGGAGGGTACTATGGTGTTAAATGCCGAGCTGTAGTCGATTAACAGCATTCTCCCATAGGTATTCCTCTTGTCCAGATGGGTTAGGGCAGTGTGCAGTGTGGTTAAGATTCGGGAAAAAAATCATTACAACACTATATATAGACATAATATGACATAATATTAAATATCTTTATACTTTTGGAACTTTTGTGAGTGTAATGTTTACTGTTAATATTTCATTGTTTATTTAATTTTTGTTTATTATCTATTTCACTTTCTTTGGCAATGTAAACGTGTTTTCCATGCCAATAAAGCCCCTTAAATTGAAATAGAGAGAGAGGCAGAGAGAGAGAGAGAGGCAGAGAGAGAGAGAGGCAGAGAGAGAGAGAGAGAGGCAGAGAGAGAGAGAGGCAGAGAGAGAGAGAGGCAGAGAGAGAGGGGCCAGGTCAGAACTATCCATTATAGAAGCTGTCTGTCAGTTTTCAGATGGTCATTGTGTATTATATATCTGAGAGAATTGTATTACTGTATCACTGCCTGCTGAGGATTAGCTAGGTTGACATTATATGATAGGTCAGACATAGGCTGAACAGGGAATAAGACAGTTATTACACTGTACTTTTACTCATGGCGCCCCCAGGCCATTAACTCCATAAAGCGGTTGATGTTTTTGTATATGAAAGCTATTGATGACACATGGAGTACTCTACTACAGACTGAACCGGTTGTTGCTCCCTGTCCTCTGTCACAATCATATCTGGAGTTCAACTTAATATGGTATTGACACAGCAAAGTCACTATGATGTCTGGTGTGATATTGACACAGCAAAGTCACAATAATGTCTGGTGTGGTATTGACACAGCAAAGTCACTATGATGTCTGGTGTGGTATTGACACAGCAAAGTCACAATAATGTCTGGTGTGGTATTGACACAGCAAAGTCAATAAGGTTAACCTTTCCTCTCCTTCAGGGGGGTTTGACCTCTGATAGGTTTGTGTATCAGAAACAAAAAGAAACTTCATTTTAACTCACTTGTTTAAATTGTATTTTTACATAAAACCCGACATCTTTATGAATCCATTTTGATGTATCCCTAATTCCAATTTTCCTGTAACATTCCATGGTCATTACCTATTAGTCACAAGAGTGAATGCTCTGTTAAGTGTAGTGAAAGTGAGAGTAGCCTGGTGAGTGAGAGGGAAGAAGAGAGGGAGGGAAGTGGAGGGGTGAAAGATAGAGGTAGGGAGAGAGCGCTGCTAGTATGGTCTATCTATGCATACAGACTGACCGTCACCGTGGTGGAAACTTCAAACAGCCACACATCTGCTCCTGGCTTTGTCTGGCACCGGGGTTGCCGAATCGTCCGGTCGATCCTTTTCGAGGGAGTGAGTTAAATATCGTTTAACTGAATTACTTGGCAAAGGTGGATACTTAATACGGAACATCTGTTCGTTGGTTAAATGTATGGCTGGTTAATTAATGGTTACACTCTGTGGCAGTAACTCAGTACTAATCAGTCAAGGAAGCATCGCCGCGAGCGCAGGTGGTAAATCCAGGTGAATGAACCAATAATTGGTTCATGAGGACCGGGATTTGATTTATTATGGTGGACTCACGGATTTACTATGACAACTAAGAGCAAGTCGATGAAACTGAAGCTGCGACGGTGTTTCAGTGAGACGCTGCGCGATTCCACGTCGAAAGCCTGGGATCTACTATGGAAAAATGTCAGGGATCGAAGACTCGCAGGTCAGTCTCTAAAAAGTATCGGTGTAGTATTGAATACACACAATATTTATTTGATTTTATTTGTTGTAAGAAAATACCCATTCTTAATTTTGTTATATTTAAAAAATATATTTGACAGATTTGAGCACAGAACGGTTTCTAACATGGTTTTATTAAACAAGTAGTTTAATAAGCTCACTAAATTACAAATCTGGCCGTTGTAGTTAATTTTCTAATCACAATGAACCAAGCGAATGTAAAGGGGAAATCAACAGTTGTTAGATTCATTGACTCTTGAAGAATATATCTTATAAATGCCTCATATTAGCTTTGTTCAACTGCCACACCGCATCAGAACCCAACATATAGGCTTGTTTTACTGCATTGTCTGTTAACAAAGTTAATGTCAACAAAAACGATATAGCCTCAAAACATGGTTACAACTATAATTGATATCATGGATGGTCAGTCCTTGCATCCATAGCTCAGTCTATGTGGCCATTTATCCACCCCCATCCTCAGTTTTTTGACTAATCTGGGACGGGGACAACGCGTTGTTATTGTTTCTACTGCTGATTGGTGCTTTAAACTATTCATCATACCGCTCATTGGGTGTTTGACACAAGCAGCATAATTCTGATCTTTTTTTCACGAATTGGTCTTTTGACTTTTCACGTCAGATCTTTTTCAGCGATGATTTGATTGGTTAATAGAGCAATTAGTGGAAAAAAAGATCAGAATTGGGCTGCCTGTGTAAACGCAGGCTATATGTACAGAATACATTCTGCACAGTTGTCCTCATAATTAGTCTTCTACAATAATCATACCCATTAACACGTGTCCACCAGGTGTAGTGTCACACTTAGTGTCACATGGGATTTACCTCTTAAGTATTCGTTTGTTTAAGGATATTCTAATTTACAATAATAATTAGAATTTCCCAAAACAACTTATAATACAGTTTGACTTCTTATTCACTGCTGGTTGGTTATAATGATTCATTTGGATGAAATTAAAACAATATCACAAAATACGTGAGTAATGTTCTCACGTGTAGCACCAAAGCAAGACCCATTATTATCCCAATGTGAATTGAAGCTAAGCATGTAGGTGAGGTTTGAAACTGTGAGTTAGAGTCCAGACCCCCTACTGTCACTGCTGCTGAAGGCTGTACTTAATGGTTTTAGGATGTTTCCTCGATTAGTTTACCTCATAATTAAAATGTGAAGATTATTCATCACAAATATAATTCCCTATATAGTGCACTACTTTTGACCCAGGGGCTGGTAAAAAAAAAAGTAGTGCACTATACAGGGAATAGGATGCCATTTGGGACATCCACTGAGTTATTTCCTTCAGGTACCTTTCTGTCAGAGATTTAAAATACAGCTGGAGCTGCTTGCTGGGAGAATGATATTGAATTTTCTAAGGAGCTCCTGAAGCTTGGTCTGTGTGTGTAAGGAGCCGAGTACACCACTAGGTGGTGCCAGTCAAATTATCCATACAGTAGGACAGCCCAGAAGTCTAGTAGGCTATGAAATATCTGAGAGGGATTCCATTCTCCATCTGTATTTCACTGTTATAATTATGTTATGTGATGGAAGTTGCCCTCAACTGTCCCTGGAGATTGTAATTGAATCAGATTGGTGTCAGTTCTGTCTTCTTATTGCATCACTATGGGCTGCGTTTCCTGGACACAGTCCTAGACTATATAGCACTTTCAATGGAGATTTTCCATTGAGTTGGTTTTTAGTGCAGGACTGGGCTTCATTTGTGTCCGGGAAACCTCCGCTATAAGCATATTTTATTGCTACACTATATAGTGTAGGTGCTATGTGTGATCATCCTTCACAATATTGTCTTTGTCTTGTTTTAGAAGCATGTCTATCTCTGTTTCTGTGTATTTAATGTTGTTTAAACTCTGTCAGTCCATCTCAACTGTGCAGTACTGAGACACCTCTGGGATTTAACTGCCGTTAGAGCCCTGTGGCTGCATTGTTGCTTCATTGTTGCTGCGTTGTTTGAAAGGTGGACACATGAATCCAACATTCTATTCCATATTTGTATCCTGGTGATATGCCATGGTGCCATGCATCTAGCAGCCCAGCCATTGGACCTCATCCTAGCCTTGGCCTGCTGTGTGTTTAGAAGCACTCTAAACAATGAGGGTCCGTTTGTGGGCTGGGCTTGGCTGGATACAGCTGAGTGTCTGTCTGGCCTGTGTGTGTGCATGCGTCGATCAGACCTGGCTGACTGGTGGTTGATTGCTTTTAACTCTCATAATGAGTCATAATTCTAACACATCTATTACATTTCTATGAGACCACTGAGTACAAGCACCTCTTTGGCAATGGTCTGGTCATGGGTTGTGTTTTTACTGAGGAGGTATTCTAACATCTGTTACATGTCCTATAATCCAGCTCCATGAGAAGACCTGGCTGACATTGAGGGTCGTTTAAGCAATAAGGCCTGAGGAGGTGTGGTATATGGCCAATATACCACGGCTAAGGGCTGTTCTTATGCATGATGCAACGCGGAGTGCCTGGACACAGCTCTTAACCATGGTATATTGGCCATATATCACAACTCCCCGAGGTGGTTACCAACGTAATTAGAGCTGTCTGATATACCATGGCTGTCAGCCAATCAGCTTTCAGGGCTCGAACCACACAGTTTATAATGAGGGATATAGGCTTTCTTCAGTTAGCACCTGCTCTAGAACATGTGCTTGGCATGAATAAGAGACTCCCAGACAAGACTGTGGTTGCTGTGTCCTCAAAGTGAAAGCACCTGCTACAGTCATATCTGTCCTAGGGTTTCTCTCCTAGGGTTTCGCTATTGCAGCCCAGCATCAGACCCAGTCTAAAGGGTTGATTATTTAGATCATAATAATATAATAATAATATGCCATTTAGCAGACGCTTTTATCCAAAGCGACTTACAGTCATGTGTGCATACATTCTACGTATGGGTGGTCCCGGGAATCGAACCCACTACCCTGGCGTTACAAGCGCCATGCTCTACCAACTGAGCTACAGAAGGACCACGGGGTGGAATTCATCCGTCATTCTGAGGCTACCACAGGACAGGAGCCAGACCAAAGCCAGAGCCATGCAGGGCTACCAGCGTCTATCTCTGAGTCACTCGCCACATCAAACCAGACCAGAGCCTAAAAATTTGCCCATTTGACTCTATTCTCTGATCAGTCCTGGTTCCAGCCACCAAGTAATACTACTTCCAACCTATCACCACAGAGCACCTATCACCACAGAGCACCTAGCATCACGTAGCTCAGACTACAGCAACGCTCAGAACAGTGCAGCCACCCAACACACCAGAGACAGGGACCTCCACCCCCTCACTGTGTGTGTGTGTGTTTAACAGTAGAGTCAACCTGAACAAACAGCTTATCCACAGTGTAACAGCTCCTGGTGTAGCCAGTCAAAGCCAGAGGTAGTGCATGAAAGCATGCAGAGGGTTGGGGGGCTCTGAAGTGAGCTAGGGGTGAATGTTGGTCTTTGTTGCCCAAGGAGGGTCCTACCAGCCAGAGGGACAGGGGCTATTTGACTGTTTGGCTGTATCCCAAATAGCACTACCCTATTCCCCATATAGTGCACTAATTGTGACCAGAGCACTAAAGGGAATAGGGTGCCATTTGGGAGGCTGTTTATCTTGGTGGTGTGCTTACTAGCAGCCCCAGTCCCTCTCCTACCCCTGTCCTGTTCCAGTCCCATGTGGATCCCTGTGCTGCACAGGCAGGCTGTGTGTTGAGAGGGTGAAAACCACCAGATTGGACCGCTGTGACGGGGAGTGAGTGGGTCTGCTCTGTTAGGATGTGGACTCTATTTTAAATGTGAATTATAACTTATGTTGTTCCATCCTATTCCAAACGCAAAAACACTACTGGAAATTTATCAAGTCTCAATATATACTTTTATTACTATTTAGTTTAAACTTCACTGTTGACAACTGTATCTTATCATATTTCATTCTCAAGTGTTGTGGCGGTAACCTGGTCCAAGATCTGTTTAGTGCTCTAGAGAGCAGAAACAGTCTGACACTCGGGCTATTGTAGTGGGGCTGTTTTAATGAACCAGAAAGCTTATTAGGGTCTGTATTAACCAGTACCAGTAACCACCTTTTTCGGGTCTGTATTAACCAGTACCAGTAACCACCTTTTTCGGGTCTGTATTAACCAGTACCAGTAACCACCTTATTAGGGTCTGTAATTAACCAGTAACCCCCTTATTAGGGTCTGTAATTAACCAGTAACCCCCTTATTAGGGTCTGTATTAACCAGTAACCCCCTTATTAGGGTCTGTAATTAACCAGTAACCCCCTTATTAGGGTCTGTAATTAACCAGTAACCCCCTTATTAGGGTCTGTAATTAACCAGTAACCACCTTATTAGGGTATTAACCAGTAACCACCTTATTAGGGTCTGTATTAACCAGTAAGCACCTTATTAGGGTCTGTATTGACCAGTACCTGTAACCACCTTATTGGGGTCTGTATTGACCAGTACCAGTAACCACCTTATTAGGGTCTGTATTGACCAGTACCTGTAACCACCTTATTGGGGTCTGTATTGACCAGTACCAGTAACCACCTTATTAGGGTCTGTATTAACCAGTACCAGTAACCACCTTATTGGGCTCTGTATTGACCATTACCAGTAACCCCCTTATTAGGGTCTGTAATTAACCAGTAACCACCTTATTAGGGTCTGTAATTAACCAGTAACCACCTTATTAGGGTCTGTAATTAACCAGTAACCACCTTATTAGGGTCTGTAATTAACCAGTAACCCCCTTATTAGGGTCTGTAATTAACCAGTAACCACCTTATTAGGGTCTGTATTAACCAGTACCAGTAACCACCTTAATAGGGTATTAACCAGTAACCACCTTATTAGGGTCTGTATTTACCAGTACCAGTAACCACCTTATTCGGGTCTGTATTAACCAGTACCAGTAACCAGTAACCAGCTTATTAGGGTCTGTATTAACCAGTACCAGTAACCACCTTATTAGGGTCTGTATTAACCAGTACCAGTAACCAGGAACCACCTTATTAGGGTCTGTATTAACCAGTACCAGTAACCACCTTATTAGGGTCTGTAATTAACCAGTAACCACCTTATTAGGGTCTGTAATTAACCAGTAACCCCCTTATTAGGGTCTGTAATTAACCAGTAACCACCTTATTAGGGTCTGTAATTAACCAGTAACCACCTTATTAGGGTCTTTATTAACCAGTACCAGTAACCACCTTATTAGGGTATTAACCAGTAACCACCTTATTAGGGTCTGTATTAACCAGTAAGCACCTTATTAGGGTCTGTATTGACCAGTACCTGTAACCACCTTATTGGGGTCTGTATTGACCAGTACCAGTAACCACCTTATTAGGGTCTGTATTGACCAGTACCTGTAACCACCTTATTGGGGTCTGTATTGACCAGTACCAGTAACCACCTTATTAGGGTCTGTATTAACCAGTACCAGTAACCACCTTATTGGGGTCTGTATTGACCATTACCAGTAACCACCTTATTGGGGTCTGTATTAACCAGTACCTGTAACCACCTTATTGGGGTCTGTATTGACCAGTACCTGTAACCACCTTATTAGGGTCTGTATTGACCAGTACCTGTAACCACCTTATTAGGGTCTGTATTAACCAGTACCAGTAACCACCTTATTAGGGTCTGTATTGACCAGTACCTGTAACCACCTTATTGGGGTCTGTATTGACCAGTACCAGTAACCACCTTATTAGGGTCTGTATTAACCAGTACCAGTAACCACCTTATTGGGGTCTGTATTGACCAGTACCAGTAACCACCTTATTGGGGTCTGTATTGACCAGTACCTGTAACCACCTTATTCGGGTCTGTATTAACCAGTACCAGTAACCACCTTATTCGGGTCTGTATTAACCAGTACCAGTAACCACCTTATTCGGGTCTGTATTAACCAGTGTAGAGTTGAGATTCATTATAATCCAGGTGTTTAGGCTCAATGGTTTCTTCTTCACAAGGTGCCACAGGCTTCCTGTCCTGTTGACCCCCACTGTGAATGGAGACGGGCGGGGAGTGGTGTTGGAGTATGGGCGTGGGAAGGGGCCTGGGGGTGGAGAGGGGGTTGTTGTGGAATGGTGGGGGTGGGGAGGAGATATTAGCATTCTCCCTCTTGTTCATCTGTCTCCTTCTCTTCACTCTCTTCATTCTTTTTCCTCTGTCTACTCAGCATGGCAAAGAGACTCCCTTATCCTGACTAAACTTGGCACCTGTGTGCATGTCCACTCTCCACAGCGTAGGATTGTTTTGGGCAGGGCGGGTCCTAGCAATACTGTTTTTCTAAGCCCTCCCATTTCCTCCTCTCTGTCTTGTCCTCCTGCCTCCCTCCTCTCTGTGCTTACTCAGTTCACAGGCATTCTTCTGGTATTTATATTTCCCTCCAGACCAGAGGTTAAGGCGTTCAGTCGGTTCCTTTCCCTCTCTCACACAGACAGACACTGGATAGAGCTCAGCAAGGTGGGCAGTACTCCAAGTACTGATCTGCCACTGGCTGCTGTCCGGTCACCTGACCTGGAGAGGTGTAGTGTTGTGCTGGCACTCCTCCTCCCTCCCCTCTAGCCTCTCAGCTCTCCTTCCGAGCCCCAGCCTTTCAGATCACACTGGGCTGCTAGCGCCTGGATGTGAAGCCTTCTGCTGCTGGATCCTGTCTGAGAGAGTGTGTTTATCGGTCAGGGTCCAGTGTAGTGTGTGTGTGTGTGTGTGTGTGAGTCAGTCTAGCAGTGCCAGTGCTGTAGTAGTAGTCATGTACAGGGATCTGTCTGACAGAGACTCTGAGCCCCAGGGGCCAGGCAGTGAGTCTCTGGGTAGCAATATGAGTCAGGACAGCCAGGACTGTCTGGGCAGTATGACCCAAGAGAGCCAGGATATCTATCTAAGGATGGACCACCACCGCCGTCGCTCCGGATACCGCCTGGGACGCATCATTGCCCGGCAACAGCTACTCCGGAGGATAGCTGGAGGTAGGAGGAGGAGTGATAGCTCTGGTTCAGGGTGTTATGTACTGTTTGCTGACAGCCTTAAGCTTCAGCAAGCAGCACATAACACCCAGGACTAGAGCTAGTTGAGTAGATACTGTAGTAGGAGTGGTGGTGGAAACTCTAAGTATGAGAACGTCTGGACACTCATAGTATTATGATGGTGGATGTTGACCATATGAAGGCTGGTGTAGACAGACATTGTGAAGGACAATCCGATAGATCCTTGTTCCTCTGTGAAGTTCAGCGACAGAGAGCCATAGTCTGTCATGGTTATCTAATCAGCCTATAGCTTGATCTAGCAGCAGCCTGCTCTGCTAGTGTGTGTGAGGACATGAGCGCTAGCTAGTGTCTGTCAGTCTGTCAGTGTGTAAGGACATGGCAAGGTGCTGTACTCTGTCAGCCAGGAAGTAACTCTAGTGTTGCTTAACGTAATAACACATTTAGCAAGCTGTGTAAATAATATATTAATATTGTTGTTCTAGACTAGCACAACACAGTGTTCCTACATACCAGAGGGTTGATTATGTGCACAATTCCCTAGGTATGTAAGACAATGTGTCATTTGGTGTGGTAGCTTGTATTGATCCAAAATAAGATACGCAAGTTAAGGCAACAGCACAGGAAGTGCAGTGTGTTGGGAGCATGACACGCTATTCCTTATCAGCCCCACCTGAACCCTGATAGCTGACCTTACAGTACCTTCAGAAAGTATTCACACCACTTGACTTGTTCCACATTTTGTTGTTTAACAGCCTGCATTTAAAATAGATTAAATGTAGATTTTGTGTCACTGGCCTACACACAATTCCCGATAATGTCAAAGTAGAATTATGTTTTTAGAAATGTTTACAAATTAATTAAACATTTAAAGCTGAAATGTATTGAGTCAATACTTATTCAACCCCATTGTTATGGCAAGCCTAAATAAGTTCAGGAGTAAAAAATCTGCTTATCATGTTACATAATAAGTTGCATGGACTCACTCTGTGAGCAATAATAGTGTTTAACCTGATTTTTGAATGACCACCTCATCTCTGTACCCCACACATACAATTATCTGTAACGTCCCTCAGTCAAGCAGTGAATTTCAAACAGAGATTCAACGACAAAGACCAGGGAGGTTTTCCAATTCCTCGCAAAGAAGGGCACCTATGGTAGATGTTAAAAAAAGCAGACATTGAATAAGCATGGTGAAGTTATTAGTTACACTTTGAATGTTGTATCAATACACCCATTAACTTCAAAGATACAAGCGTCCTTCCTAACTCATTTGCCAGAGAGGAAGGAAACCACTCAGGGATTTCACCATGAGGCCAGTGGGGACTGGATTAACAATGTCGTTATGTTTGTGGCAAATCCAACAAAACACATCAGTACCACTCTTCATATTTTCAAGCATGGTGGGGGGTGCATCATGTTATGGGTATGCTTGTCATCGGCAAGGACTAGGGAGTTGTTTAGGATAAAAATCAATGGAATAGAGCTAAGCAAAGGCAAAATCCTAGAGGAAAACCTGGTTCAGTTTGCTTTCCAACAGACACTGGGAGACAAATTCACCTTTCAGCAGGACAATAACCTGAATCACAAGTCCAAATATGGAGTTGCCTACCAAGATGACATTGAATGTTCCTCAGAGGCCTAGTCACAGTTTTGACTTCAGTCGGCTTGAAAATATATGGCAAGACTTGAAAACGACTTTCTAGCAATGATCAACAACCAACTTGACAGAGCTTGAAGAATTCTTTAAAGAATAATGTACAAATACTGTACAATCCAGGTTCTTAGCGACATACCCAGAAAGACTCACAGCTGTTCGTGCTCATACACCTGCATTGCTTGCTGTTTGGGGTTTTAGGCTGGGTTTCTGTACAGCACTTTGTGACATCAGCTGATGTAAGAAGGGCTTTATAAATACATTTGATTGATTGATTCTCGCTGCCAAAGGTGATTGTCTAACATGTATTGACTCAGGGGTGTGAATACTTATGTAAATTAGATAGTTCTGTAGCTCATTTTCAATACATTTGCAAACATTTTGAAAAACATGTTTTCACTTTTCATTATGGAGGTATTGTGTGTAAGTGAGTGAGAAATAAAAAAAACTCTTGAATCCATTTAGAATTTGTGCTATAACAAAATGTGGAATAAGTCAAGGCTTATAAATAATTTCTGAAGGCATTGTAGCAATACAATAGAGGAACTAACAAACTGATTAAGCAATACGATATATGTGCGTAGAAGATAATGTCCTTGGCGATAGCCAGCACAGTAAGCAATATGAATGAGTTTATGGTCAAACAATGACTGACTTGACCTTCAGCCTTCATTACTCTGCTGCTGTTATCTGCTCACAGGATTAGTCAACTGTGTGTGTGTGTGTCTTCCCTGGCCTGGCCCTGCCTTCAGGTCTGTCATTAGGGTTCTATTATGTCCAACATGAGTCCACAGAGAGAGTTTGACCTGAGAGGAGAGGAGCTGCAGTCCTTCCCTGTTCCTCCCTGTGTCTTTTGTCTTTTCCCCAGAGTGCTGTGGATGGCTTACCTGGGGGTGGAGCATGTTTGGGAGAGGGGGCATGCATTACAACAGAGGTGATATAGGCTGGTCTCCCCTCCTCCTCCCCCTGCAGGTGGGAAAGGCAGGCTGTGGGCCCAGAAACTGGATCGAAGCTTGGCCACATTTCACCTCAGAGTAGAGCAGAGAACTCTCCATCAATCAGCAGTAAAGCCTCAGGAAGAGTTTAGTCCTCATTTAGTCACTGTCCCTGGCAGGAGTCAGAATATACACTGCCTGTATTCTCAGCGTGACATAGGCAGCTGGCCTCTAAACGTCTCAGAGGAGTCAGTGGATTCATGTTTAGCTGTTTCTGTGGACTGACAGACAGATCGACAGATAGAGAGGCGAGACACTGGAGTTCTTGTTGTTTGACTGATTGCTGCAGCTAGACTGTGTGGTTCTGTGGAGGTATGTTTCAACTCTGTTTCATGTGGAGGTATCGTGATGATCGAGGCCTGTAGAATCATGTGTCTGGGTCTGACTGCTCAGATCAAAGCTGTCTGGTGTGTGTCAGCTATTTAGGTCAGAGACGATGATAGCAGAAAATATGGTATGTTGTCGTATTGGATGTAACTTTTCTTTTTGTCAACACAAGTCTAATCATTATATGACTCATGGCTGTCACGGTCATGGAAAGGATCTTAAAGGTTCTCTCTGTTGAGAAGATAACCGTTTTGTTCCTGCTATAAAGACCTATTGTATCTTAATTCAACATATAGGAGAAGGCATTTACTTTGTGGAATCATATTCTTAGGCTTAGGGTTAAGAATAGAGATTGCCAACCCTAGAAACATAATATTTGCTTTGTCCTTTGTAAACCTCACACATTATTATTCACTTGTAAGGCATGTATAAAATGAATCAAATAAATACAATATCAGTATGAAAAAAATATGGAAAATTATATTATTTTGTACTAATACAATTGCTCAGAGAAAGTAATACAAAAGAATCTCAAGATATGGGTCAAAATGATCGGCACCCCTGTTGTCAATACTCCAGCATCCTCCCCTTGTGAGGATAACGACGCTGAGCCTTTTTCTCTAATGTTTTATGAGATTGGAGAACACATTGGGAGGGATCCTAGACCATTTCTCCATACAGAATCTTTCCAGATCCTTGAAATCCTTCATCCTTCTTATGGACTGGCCTCTCCAATTAAAACCATACGTTTTCAATCGGGTTCAAGTGGGGACTGAGATGGCCATAGCAAAATGTACATTTTGTGGTCAATTAACCATTTCTTTGTGGATTTTGATTAGAGCTTGGGGTTATTGACATGGTGGAAGATCCACTTGGTAAAGTTCATGATGCCGTTGACCTTGACAAGGGCCCCAAAACCAGTGGAAGCAAAATGACCCCGTAACATCAAAATCAACCACCCTATTTTACTGTAGGTATGAGGTACTTTTCTGCATAAGATTCTGTTTTGCAACGCCAAACCCACAACTAGTGTGGCCAAAGAGCTCTATTTTCATGTTATCTGACCACAGCACCGGTTCTGATCCAAGTGCCAATGCCTTTTATCAAACTCCAGGCAGTGTGGGCGGCAGGTAGCCTAGCGGTTAGAACATTGGTCCAGGAATTGAGGTCGAATACCCGAGGCGACAAGGTGAAAAATCTATTGATGTGCCCTTGAGCAAGGCGCCGTACTACTTTGGCTGACCCTGTAAAACAACACATTTCACTGTACCTGTCCAGTGTATGTGACAATAAAACATATGCCCCCCCCCCCCATTATTTGTATTAATTTTTTTTGCTCATCATTATCAAGGGATCATATAATTCCGGTCCCCACGGTACATCATAAAGGTCTGAATTTGTCCCCAGAATGGAATTTCATTGAACTTTATTGATCTATCGAGATGTCACGGGCTTTACATAACACACATTACAAACATATAGGGCTGGTTTCCTGGACATGGATTTAGCGTAGTCATGGACTAAAACGCTGTTTCAATGGAGATGATTCTTTGGGGGTACTATGAATGCACTGACCTTTTTGTCACAGACAGTGGTGTTAGAGTCTGTCCAGTGAACTGACCTTCTCCATGCCCTGTTGTGGCCTGTCTCCAGCTGACCAGCTCCATTGACATAGCAGGCGAGGAGAGGGAGGGATTGTGCTATCACATCTGGGTTCAAATACTATTTGAATCACTTTAAATACTTCATCTGTGCTTGATTGAGCTTACCTGGCTTAATGGACCAATAGTGCAGAAAAACAAGGTTTGCAGGTTATCATATAGGCTAGAACAAACGCTAAAAGTATTGGAAACATTGCAAATATTATTTGTCTGGGGGTTACCCGGCCATAGAGACGGGTAGTATAACAGACTGTGGGAGGGAGTGACGGGGAGCTACTGGGAGTTTGTATAATTTCACTCCAAATTCCAGGGAAGCTTGTCCAGCGATCTTAGTCATGCTTCCCATCTGATGGCATTGCAGTGACACTCCAGCTACGGATGTGTGGGAGTGTGTGTGGGTCCTATTCAACTGCTGTAGCCATACCATACAAGTGAGTTTCTACAGTGTACGGCATTCCCAAATCCATTATGCATTATATAAATGTTTGGCAGAGTAGGCCTATAGAGCAGTGACTGTAGTCCAATATCTATCAGGTTTTTCCTGCCCCACAGAGTGAAGGAATTATCCAGTCTTTGACTCTGCAGCAGGGTATGAGGATGAGGCCAGCCTCACTGCAGCAGGGAATGAGGATGAGGCCAGCCTCACTGCAGCAGGGTATGAGGATGAAGCCAGCCTCTCTGCTGCAGGGTATGAGGATGAAGCCAGCCTCACTGCAGCAGGGAATGAGGATGAAGCCAGCCTCACTGCAGCAGGGTATGAGGATGAAGCCAGCCTCTCTGCAGCAGGGTATGAGGATGAAGCCAGCCTCTCTGCTGCAGGGTATGAGGATGAAGCCAGCCTCTCTGTAGCAGGGTATGAGGATGAAGCCAGCCTCTCTGCAGCAGGGTATGAGGATGAAGCCAGCCTCTCTGCAGCAGGGTATGAGGATGAAGCCAGCCTCTCTGCAGCAGGGTATGAGGATGAAGCCAGCCTCTCTGCTGCAGGGTATGAGGATGAAGCCAGCCTCTCTGCAGCAGGGTATGAGGATGAAGCCAGCCTCTCTGCTGCAGGGTATATGGATGAAGCCAGCCTCACTGCAGCAGGGTATGAGGATGAAGCCAGCCTCTCTGCTGCAGGGTATGAGGATGAAGCCAGCCTCTCTGCTGCAGGGTATGAGGATGAAGCCAGCCTCTCTGCAGCAGGGAATGAGGATGAAGCCAGCCTCACTGCAGCAGGGAATGAGGATGAAGCCAGCCTCTCTGCTGCAGGGTATATGGATGAAGCCAGTCTCACTGCAGCAGGGAATGCGGATGAAGCCAGCCTCTCTGCTGCAGGGTATATGGATGAAGCCAGCCTCACTGCTGCAGGGTATGAGGATGAAGCCAGCCTCTCTGCTGCATGGTATATGGATGAAGCCAGTCTCACTGCAGCAGGGAATGCGGATGAAGCCAGCCTCTCTGCTGCAGGGTATATGGATAAAGCCAGCCTCTCTGCTGCAGGGTATATGGATGAAGCCAGCCTCTCTGCTGCAGGGTATATGGATGAAGCCAGCCTCTCTGCTGCAGGGTATATGGATGAAGCCAGTCTCACTGCAGCAGGGAATGCGGATGAAGCCAGCCTCTCTGCTGCAGGGTATATGGATGAAGCCAGCCTCTCTGCTGCAGGGTATATGGATGAAGCCAGCCTCTCTGCTGCAGGGTATATGGATGAAGCCAGCCTCACTGCTGCAGGGTATATGGATGAAGCCAGCCTCTCTGCTGCAGGGTATATGGATGAAGCCAGCCTCACTGCTGCAGGGTATGAGGATGAAGCCAGCCTCTCTGCTGCAGGGTATATGGATGAAACCAGCCTCACTGCAGCAGGGAATGCGGATGAAGCCAGCCTCACTGCAGCAGGGAATGAGGATGAGGCCAGGTTCTTTCCAGCAGGATGTGTGGATGAAGGATTTGGAACTCAGCCTATGTGGATGAGGGAAGAGGCCTGGGTTCTATTCTAGAGGATGTGTCTCTTTCCTGTCAATATTACTGCAGCCCAACTCTGTCTCTCTAGATCTGTACAGCAGACTGACTGCATCTCTCCCTGTATCTGCTGCTTCTGCTACTAAGGCAGTGGAAATACCCAACACTTCACACCCAAATGTAACTATATAGGCCCTCTGTGTCCAATTCCCCTGTACTCACACACAGACCCTCACACACGTGCTTGTCCGCCCCTTTCCCCCCCTCTGCCAGTACACACTACACCCACTGTCCACAGTCAATGACCTTTTCATGCCACCATAGAGGGACATTTCCTGCTAGATTCTTGATTTGCTTACTTGAATTCCTTGCTAAATTCCTCAGCCTAACACCCAAAGTTATTTTCATACTAACTCCAAGTTGCTTGGAGGTTGTTCTACTGGCAAACCCATTCTAAAATAATCTGTCTCCACAGAGCAGAGAGGAAGCCAGAAGATTGGGCAACTGCTCGGTCAGAGCTAATGCAACAGTCATTGTTAGATCTCTAGCGTTGATAATGTCTGGAGTAGTGGACAAGCATTTAATTTAGTCTCTTCAGAAATGTCTGAATGTATGGGATTGCTGTGCTTCAATGTCAATTTAAACTGTTGGACCTGGTGTGTTAATCAAGACTAAATTCCTGAAAAACTGTCTGCATATTTCTATCTCTTTAAATCTCTACCTACTGTATGTTATATCTATACCTGCTCCTGTATCTGTAGTGGTGATATACTGTAGATGGCTGCCTGGGTTTTAAAGACTGGCTGAAATGGTGCTTTACTGTGGTAGAACACTAAACCACGACGAAAGGCTGGCTCGCTGACGCAGTTTGTTTTCATGTCTTCACTGAGGGATCTATGTTTGGTACGGGTCTTCCTGTTCAGTCTGACCTCCGAGCAGACCCCCGAGCCTGACCCTCTAGTGACCCTTCATAACAGCCATCTGACCCCCCCCCTGTGAATCTCTTGTTGCATCCAGGGGCTCCATTCTCTCTCTGTGAAGACCATTAGCTCTCTCCCTCTGTCTCAGGGCTCAGGACACTGTTGGCACCTGACCTACTGGTAGGAGTTACAGCCTGGCAGCTGTATTGTAATATCCTGGAGTGAATCTGTCTGTCTGTCTCCTCAGGAGGACTGCGATAACTAGCAGTGTGGACTGAAGGTGTAAGGTTATTGTGTACATTACATGACTTGGTGGTTGTGTACAGCAGCTATATGACTTGGGTTATTATGTATCATAGAACCAGGCTCCCGGCCTGCTAGACACCCCGATGAGCCCCAGTACAATACAGCCATGTTGATCATATTAATGATACCTTAGCAGGAAGTAGCCCATTTCATCTCCACGTTTACCCAGAGGTCCAGAGTCATGATGAAATGCTCGATCATGTACACATGGTCTAATATGTATTCATGGTACAGAATAGATGTGTTCTGTTTAATGGGAAATTCCCTGAGGACCTATTTAAGTGACCATCACCATGAAAAACCTTTAAACACGTGATCCTCAGAGTGTCTTTGTCCCACAGGGAGGATCATGTTCCATGCTGCTTAGTGACGACACAGACTGTAAATCTGTATGACCACATCACTGGTATGCAGATGTCACATTCAGATCTCATGACTATATTGGAGCATGGTGCTGCCTCTGATGCTGATGTGCCTAGCCTTGGGCCCCTCAGGTTTCCAAGGTGACGTGAATGCCTGTGACAGAGCCTACGTTGTGCCCTACTCAACACGACCCTGATGGTGGCAGACCAGGACTTCTTATCTATTTCTATAGGGAAAGCGATGTGACGCACAGGCTACGGCCCAAATGATAACCCTGGTCCCAGTTAGCAGCAGTCCTGCCACTCCTATAGCCTGTGTGTCTAACCTGACAGCTGTCATGTGCAGACCAGTCCAGTCATAGAGCAGGCTAATGATTGACTACATACCTGATATCCAGTGTAACGATACACACAAGTCATATATTAACAGAACCAGGCTGGAAAACTCTCACTGCTCAGCTCAACTCAAAGGTCAATCACATTCCTGAGTGGAAATGCTCAAATAATTCCCCAATACAAAGTGGCACAAATCAAGTCTATAACAATGTATATAATTTACATATATCTCAGTAACAGTTATTGAAATAAGGCTTTATTAAGATTATTTATTAACTGAGGACTGTGATTGTGTCTGTTGAAAGTGAAGTCCAGAGCTCTGTTGATCTTTACATTAACCTCAGCTGGAGTGTGTGTTTGTATTTGTGTGTGCGCTTGCGTGTGTGTGTGTGTGTGTGTGTGCGTGCGTGTGTGTTTGAAAATAAACATGTTGTTTTCATGGCAATTCGAGTGGAATAATATGTAAGATGAGAGGTTATTGGTTGTGCCTCCTGGTGATTCAGTAGCCTGTAATCAATGTTCCACTCGGTTTCCTCAGGTCACTGGGTTCATCCTTTCTGCTGCCCTCCTCTGGTATTAATGTGTAACTGCACTACCACATGGAGTGTGTGTGTGTATGCGTGTGTGTGTGTCTCCTCCTAGCCCTGTCTGTGTGATAGCTGTGGTTCTGGGACAGAGTTAACAGAGTCTGTTTGTCTGTCAGTAATTCATGATGATCTTTCTCCAGTTGTATTACATAGCTCATGGAAAACCAAATGACAGTGTTTGCTATGCTATCAAAGACAGGAGAATTACAGTATACAGGCTTACTTTATGACAGGGAAACAGCATTGCCAGAAACAAACATTATATTACCTTGTGTACACGTGCACACACACACACACACACACACACACACACACACACACACACACACACACACACACACACACACACACACACACACACACACACACACACACACACACACACACACACACTGCTTATAATAGGTGACTGACTTACAGAGGGGCTGCTGTCAAAGTGGAGCACATGCATGTCCATTAGCAGGAGGACAAGGTTACTAACTACATAGAACCCAGCTGTGTTACAGACTGCACTGGAGAGGGAGGGGGAGGAAAGGGATAGGGGGATAGTGGCATCTGATAAATCCCAGAGCAGACAGGACTGAGGATGGAAGGTAGGAGGGGAGAGAGAGGGAGAACAGAGAGAGAGAGAGAGACAGTCAGTAAGGCTGTTGTAGTGGTGGCAGCAGTAGCAGGAGGACAGCCAGGCTTGCGGTGGTGTGGTGTGGGGACCATCTCGCTCTCTCTGCCTGGAGTCTGTTTCCTCACCCTGTATCTGGACCCAGAGACCCACCAATGCCAACAGGTACCTCTCTACTCTCTCTCTCTCTCTCTCTACAGCCTGCCCTATACAGTACCTCTGCCACAGGTATTACACCTCTCTACTCTATATCTCTCTGGCCTCACACAGGTCTGTGGATTTGTCATGCTGATGTTCAGTTGAAGAAATCTGCTCTTTGTCTCGTAGACAAAAAACAACAGAAGGTAAAAAGGCTGTTTGATGTTATTGTTCCTCTGAGAGAAGAACTACTGAGTCATTAAGAAGCTAGTTCTTATGTCACTATTCTGGAACTTAGTCATCTGGTATGGGAGTGTTTCTATGTCCTCATGCTGAACTACTAAGATTATCTCTTAACGATAACAACTTACGCTCTGGATGCATCCCGAATGGAATCATATTCCCTACATAGTGCACTACTTTTGACCAAAGCCCTATGGGCCCTATATAGGGAATAGGGTACCATTTGCGTCATATGTTCTGATTCCTGAACAGAGAGGGGTGGTGTTGGTACACAGTGTGTTGAGAGGGGTGACAGACTTGTTGAAATGAAAAAGGAAATCTCCAAAAGCCAGAGTTGATGTTTTTCTCTCCTCCATGAAGGGCCTCCAAGATAGCTGTCAAAACAACTTTAGCATGTGTGGGAAAATGGTCCTGCTCCAGCGCCTGGAAGTGTTTATGTAGAATTTAGGGCTGAGGTTGGGGGATGGACTGGAGCTGAGGGCTGGGGTTATAGAGCAGGCTGGGGGATGGACTGGAGCTGAGGGCTGGGGTTATAGAGCAGGCTGGGGGATGGACTGGAGCTGAGGGCTGGGGTTATAGAGCAGGCTGGGGGATGGACTGGAGCTGAGGGCATGGGGTTATAGAGCAGGCTGGGGTTGGGGGATGGACTGGAGCTGAGGGCTGGGGTTATAGAGCAGGTTGGGGGATGGACTGGAGCTGAGGGCTGGGGTTATAGAGCAGGCTGGGGTTTGGGGCTGAGGTTGGGGGATGGACTGGAGCTGAGGGCTGGGGTTATAGAGCAAGCTGGGGTTGGGGGCTGAGGTTGGGGGATGGACTGGAGCTGAGGGCTTGGGTTATAGAGCAGGCTGGGGGATGGACTGGAGCTGAGGGCTGGGGTTATAGAGCAGGCTGGGGTTTGGGGCTGAGGTTGGGGGATGGACTGGAGCTGAGGGCTGGGGTTATAGAGCAGGTTGGGGGATGGACTGGAGCTGAGGGCTGGGGTTATAGAGCAGGCTGGGGTTTGGGGCTGAGGTTGGGGGATGGACTGGAGCTGAGGGCTGGGGTTATAGAGCAAGCTGGGGTTTGGGGCTGAGGTTGGGGGATGGACTGGAGCTGAGGGCTTGGGTTATAGAGCAGGCTGGGGTTTGGGGCTGAGGTTGGGGGATGGACTGGAGCTGAGGGCTTGGGTTATAGAGCAGGCTGGGGTTTGGGGCTGAGGTTGGGGGATGGACTGGAGCTGAGGGCTTGGGTTATAGAGCAGGCTGGGGTTTGGGGGTGAGGTTGGGGGAAACACTGGAGCTGGGGGCTAAAGCTTGAGAGTGATCACTGTATGTCTTTCGTTAGACTGCATGGCGGATTGATTTGTGTTCTGTTTGGAGCTGCTGGCTGAGTGGGGCAGAGGTGTGAGGGGCTGTGGAGAGTGTAGAATGACAGGATCTGTAGAGGTGTTTTCTCAGCCCTGCCTGGGGCCGTGAGGTTTCCTGATACAGGCCTCTCTTCCAGGACGTGATAGATGTGTTCATGTGGGTCAGGGTGAGGTTTAGATCTGGGCAGTACTATTGTCAGGAGTAGTGGGAAGACAGGAACACCACTACCCTGTGAGACCAGACCACTGCCCCATCCTTCTCTCAGACAGGAACAGGTCTGTAAATCACAGTGGTGGTTGAAGAAATGGAAAGCCCTGGTATAGCTCTGAGATTAGGACCAGTCTTCACTGTGTAGCAGCACTGATTTAGAACATATGTGATGTCTGCGTTTTGAAAACAACTTGAAGTAACACCCCATGTCTTTAGCCCCCTGAGGAAACATCATTCTAGAAGGTTCACTGGGTTTACACTAAAGGGGCAGCAGCCATGTAGGGAAGTCAGAGTCAGAAGGGGTTTTTACATCTCTGTGGGCACTGGATGTTTTGGTGCTGTTGTCATAGTAGACAGTGGTAGGTGTGTGAGTGACTGCCCAGGTATGTTGTTGTATGTGTCTTGTGTAGTTGAGACATAGTATGTGTCACTGTGTTGTCTAAGGTAGCTATGGTTCTAACAGCATTGGAGGTCTGCTCTGTGCTGGGTGAAAGGGTTGGTGACTATGTTGGAAGATAGAGTCCGTTTAAGAGCTGTTATCCTGCGTGATGAAAGGCTGGTCTTTCTGGGTGATATTCTGAGCTGTTCCACGGGGTGAATGCAGTGTTGCTACAGCTGTTCTTCTTTCAACTCCATACCAGAGTATGTTAGCGAAGCTGGAGTGGAGCGAGATTCCTAAAGGCTGGAGCGTCAGCCTTCTCGCCAGCTCCAATTTTGTCTCCAGTAGCACTCACCTCACCAGCTCAGGGCATTCCCGGCCCAGCATGCATTTGTAATCTACTTGTGTGCTGCTATATCCCCTTGCTTTAGCTACTGTCATGGAGTTCGCTAAATATTTTCATGAAGAAACTGATAAAACACACAGGTATTTAAATCAATGTGACAAATATGAGGACCAAGAGAGGGAGTGAGGTGATGTAGTGTCCATAATTAAATAATCATTGTGGAATCTGAAAAGAAAGGTATCCTGAAGCATGATGGTGTACATACTACGTGCACATGCTAAAAGAAAATAACGAGGTGCATAGATAACTAAGTGTGTCATTGTAGCAAAGTATTTATGAACTAAACATCAGATCTCTTAAATGTTGCGCTCATTTCCGTTATATTATCTACACAATAGGCCATAATTGATTTTAACTCTATAGGCCATAATTGATTTTAACTCAATAGGTCATAATTGATTTGAACTCAATAGGCCATAATTGATTTGGACTCTATAGGCCATAATTGATTTTGACTCTATAGGCCATAATTGATTTGGACTCTATAGGCCATAATTGATTTGGACTCTATAGGCCATCATTGATTTGGACTCTATAGGCCATCATTGATTTGGACTCTATAGGCCATACTTGATTTTGACTCTATAGGCCATACTTGATTTTGACTCTATAGGCCATAATTGATTTTGACTCTATAGGCCATAATTGATTTTGACTCTATAGGCCATAATTGATTTTGACTCTATAGGCCATACTTGATTTTGACTCTATAGGCCTGGCATATTACCACTGTCAAGGAGCTTTCCATACTGATTTGGTTATTTTGCCTAAAATCCTACCTATAGGAACATAAAAACAACAACTCTGCATCTCTGCCCAGCCTGTCAAGAGCAGCCAAAAGGGTGTTAAACATCCCCAGTGGCTCTGCAAGTGTGGAGGGGATATTTCTTTGTAGAATAGCCTTGAAATAAGTGTATTCATATAGCCTAAATAATGTCTGGCTCCTGACCTATTTAGTCTTTACATGCTGTTTAATATGACATGTAGCCTATTTGAAATGATGTTCGCTTCTTACATTTACCCTTTCATGTTTATTAAACAACTTTTCATTCAAATCTTATGGTTTGGTTTCAATACTTCAAAACCAAATGGTAGAGCAAGGTAGTCAGAAAATAAATGTGTGTTGGTTGAATTGTGATTTTAATGACTAGAGCGAATTTGGTGGGGCTGTTTTTTCCCCCTGTTAGATTGGAATGGTTTTTAGAGGAGCGGTTGGAAAGGACATGCTCTGTGAGCAATGAGCGTGATTTCCGACAGCTCAACTCTACTCACATACTCTGCTCCATACATACAGTACAGGCCCTTCAGAGAAACTGACTTCTGACCCAGTTGGCAGGCTTCGGGCCTGGCAGGCTTCGGGCCTGGTATGCATCCCAAATGGTATCCTATTCCCTACATAATGCACTACTTTTAACCAGGGTCCATAGGGCTTTGGTCAAAAGTATTGCACTATATACACGCTTAGACAAATGGGTTCCAAAAGGGTTCTTTCGCTGTCCCCATAGGAGAACCCTTTTTGGTTCCAGGTAAAAATCCTTTTTGGTTCCATTAAGAACCCTATGTGGAAAGGGTTTTTACATGGACTGAAAAGGATTACCAAAATGGGTTCTTCAAAGGGTTCTGCTATGGGGATAAATGAAGAACCCTTTTCGGTCCTAGACAGCTATTATGTTTTCTAACAGTTTGGGGAATAGGGTGCCATTTGGGACAAGACCAGGTCAACAACAGCAGCCTGCATCCTTCAGATTTGTAGCTCATGTCCTCCTGTTATCCTGCTGTTGACACTGACAATCAATAAGCTCTCTCTCTGTTTCTCTCTCTCTCTCACACCCTTTCACTGTCACTCACTCACTTATTCACTCACTCTCACACTATCTCTCACTCATTCACTCACTAACTGACTCTCTATCTCACTCCCACTCACTCTCTCGCCACACATGATGTTGGGTAGATTAGCGAGTGAGTGGCAGTGGCACCTCCTGGTACGGTTGTGATAGAGGGTATTGTATGGGCTGTGGTATGGGGGCATGAGGGGGATATTGTGTGTAGTGATGGTGGAGAGGTCTTAGGATGTAGCCCTGAGGGTGGCAAGGGGACCATGATGGAGACATGGGGGGAGGTTAATTAAAACCTGAAATGGAAAAATAGACCCACGTTGTTCCCACGACACTGGCAGAGTGACTTGGGGGCTGAGCCTGAAGCCGGGGCTTGGAAGATGGTAGGGGGTATGGGGACGGGTGGGAGGGGACACAGGAGGAGGGTGAGGGCTACCGGCAGAACCTGCGGCTAGGCTATATTATTAATCCATCTACTGCCTCGCCAGCACTCTGCTCGGCTCTCACTGGACCTACTACTGCCTATTCCTGGTTCTGTGTGCAGTACAACTACATAAGTACAACCAGTCACTCAGGCTCTCTCCATTGAGGCTACAGACTACTCTTTATAGACAATAATTGAAGCCTCACTTAGCTCTTCCTATTGTCCATGCACAATTGAACTCTGTTAGACAAGGAAATGTTAGACAGAGACAGGAGGAAATGTTGGCTGGTTTCAGACATGAGACATGTGAGGTTGTGGTTGACAAGAAGTGGCACACTGTTTCCTCCTGTCTGTCTGTCTGCCTCGGGCTGTTACTGTAAGGTAGTGTGATCATCATTGTGTGCAGCAGTAGTCTGTCTGTAACCAGGCTGCTGCCACTTCTGATGCCTTCCCCAGGGTAGTCAGACAGCAGGGGAGCAGTGCACCAAACTCGTGTTTTCATAGCCACAGCTCTCTCTCTCTATAATCTTTCTTTCTTTCTTTCTTTCTTTCTTTCTTTCTTTCTTTCTCTCGTGCCATGTTAGACGCTGCCTGAGGATGCCAGTATGATTCATGGCTGCTGATTGTTGACGGTTTATGTCATGGTTTTATGTCATGCTTTGGTTTTCCCCACTTTAGCTGCCCACGCTTTTCCTTTCTGTCGATTTAATGGAAAAACATCTGGACTCCAAGAAACTCTCCCTCCCTCCCTCCCTCCCTCCCTCCCTCCCTCCCTCCCTCCCTCCCTCCCCTCCCTCCCTCCCTCCCTCCCTCCCTCCCTCCCTCCCTCCCTCCCTCCCTCCCCTCCCTCCCTCCCTCCCTCCCTCCCTCCCCTCCCTCCCTCCCCTCCCTCCCTCCCATTCCATCCTTCTCACTTACTCCCCCTCTAAAGCAAACAATGTCCAGCTCTCTGGCCATGTGACAGGGAGGAGGTGGTAGAGGGGTAAGATAGAAGGTCTGGGATGAGTAAAGGCTTCTCAAGCCACGGATCCAAACTATACTCTTTCTCATGTAGCGTTTGATTTTAGTGACGAGGTTTCATTGGGATTACATCTTTGGAGAGAAAAGTCCCACATTGCACACAGACATTAGTACACACGGCTCCTGTTGCTTGGCTCCTGGCATGATGTTCTCTGCCAAAAAATGTGCTGAAAGAGATGTAGTGGGCAGAGCTGGGTTGGAGGGTACCGGGGGGTAGAGGAGGGGAAGAGGTGGTGTGGTGTAGTGGAGGGATAAGGGATACAAGGAGGGGAGAAGAGTGGGGAGCACCAGAAAGGGGTGGAGTTGGAGAGATATCAGG
Source organism: Oncorhynchus keta (assembly GCF_023373465.1). Lineage (NCBI taxonomy): Eukaryota > Metazoa > Chordata > Actinopteri > Salmoniformes > Salmonidae > Oncorhynchus > Oncorhynchus keta. Next base: position 17,067,146 of record NC_068438.1, on the reverse strand, counting down.
GGGTGGCCACATGGCTGTTTGGGGGTAGATGGAAAGAGAGAGGGAGAGAAGGGAGGTTTGGATGTGAGAGGGATCAGTAGAGATCAGTATCTCTGAGCAGCAGGCTGTGGTACTGGAGGGAGTCTAACGTTACTTACTGCTGCGTGGGAAGAGGAGAAAGATGCCCAGAAACTCTGAAACGTCTCTAATACGTCTGTAGAACGTCTGTAGAACCACTGTATCGGAATGTGTACATCCTAATGACTGTATGATGAAGATAACCAGTGAGTAAACCACAATCTGTTTGTTACATCATTACGGAGTAATAATTAGGATTGGACTAATATAGGGATAATTTATCTCTACTTCTTTAGAATTTAGACACGTCCAGTGTAGTGATTTGTATTTATTTTAACAAGGAGCATGTTTCTTTATATGATGTTATATAGGCGTTGATCTACGCACTTAACAGTTAACCAGTTAGCTTTGTTGTTGGTAGCCAGCCAGACAGGCTTAGGGTTAGGGTTATGGTTAGGGCTTGCACTAGCAGGTTCAGCTCAACCCTCCACCAGCCACTCTCCAAGTCTGCATCCCTATGGACCCTGGTCAAAAGTAGTGCACTATATTATAGGGATAGGGTGCCACTTCAGACGCACACAGACCAAGTGTGCCATCCCTTCCCCTTAGGACACTAGCTATCTGCCCTTAGATCTGATGTTCGTTCCATAACAAAATGTTCCTACTGCACTGATTGTGTCCCAAAAAGCTCTGTATGGACTATATATTCAATAGGGAAAGTAGTGCACTATATAGGGAATAGACTGGCATTTGGGACACTGCCAGGGAATGTTGTTGCATAAGGAGAGGAAGTCTTATCCCCTGTAGGGATAGGTTAGTCGGCCACACACAAGCACACCCTCACCTTAGTAACAAACGTACTGCTGGTGGCATTTTGGACCTTTGTCCCTCCACCGTGCTGGGTTTCATGTCATTGTTGCGATGCAACATTACACTGTACACAGTTGTACAGCCATGGTTGTGTAGTAACAAGCAGTTCCCGTCCTGACTCGTTGCCAGACCAGGGTTACATCCCAAATGGCACCATATTCCCCGTATAGTGCACTACTTTTGATGGGCCCTGGTCAAAAGTAGAGCAAAATACATGGAATAGGGTGCCATTTGGGACGCAGCCCAGCCTTTTCTCCCTGGAGAAGGTACGTCGGAACGTCAGTTGGAACAGAATGTCTCGAGATTCTGTTACAGAATGCCCAGGACAGGACAGTGGAATTCCCAGATCGTATTCCCTGTTCTGTTGCCAACAGTCCCACCTCCGGCGAGAATGGAGATGGAGGCACTCTCACCATGTGGTGCAGTCGAACAATATGGCTCTACTGTACTCAATATAATGTACAACTGGCAGGACAGGCTAGTCGGAAGAGAGAGGAAGACCTGAACTCTACTGTACTCAATATAATGTACAACTGGCAGGACAGGCTAGTCGGAAGAGAGAGGAAGACCTGAACTCTACTGTACTCAATATAATGTACAACTGGCAGGACAGGCTAGTCGGAAGAGAGAGGAAGACCTGAACTCTACTGTACTCAATATAATGTACAACTGGCAGGACAGGCTAGTCGGAAGAGAGAGGAAGACCTGAACTCTACTGTACTCAATATAATGTACAACTGGCAGGACAGGCTAGTCGGAAGAGAGAGGAAGACCTGAACTCTACTGTACTCAATATAATGTACAACTGGCAGGACAGGCTAGTCGGAAGAGAGAGGAAGACCTGAACTCTACTGTACTCAATATAATGTACAACTGGCAGGACAGGCTAGTCGGAAGAGAGAGGAAGACCTGAACTCTACTGTACTCAATATAATGTACAACTGGCAGGACAGGCTAGTCGGAAGAGAGAGGAAGACCTGAACTCTACTGTACTCAATATAATGTACAACTGGCAGGACAGGCTAGTCGGAAGAGAGAGGAAGACCTGAACTCTACTGTACTCAATATAATGTACAACTGGCAGGACAGGCTAGTCGGAAGAGAGAGGAAGACCTGAACTCTACTGTACTCAATATAATGTACAACTGGCAGGACAGGCTAGTCGGAAGAGAGAGGAAGACCTGAACTCTACTGTACTCAATATAATGTACAACTGGCAGGACAGGCTAGTCGGAAGAGAGAGGAAGACCTGAACTCTACTGTACTCAATATAATGTACAACTGGCAGGACAGGCTAGTCGGAAGAGAGAGAACTCTACTGGTAAGACAGGCTGAAGAGAGAGGAAGACTCTACTGTACTCAATATAATGTACAACTGGCAGGACAGGCTAGTCGGAAGAGAGAGGAAGACCTGAACTCTACTGTACTCAATATAATGTACAACTGGCAGGACAGGCTAGTCGGAAGAGAGAGGAAGACCTGAACTCTACTGTACTCAATATAATGTACAACTGGCAGGACAGGCTAGTCGGAAGAGAGAGGAAGACCTGAACTCTACTGTACTCAATATAATGTACAACTGGCAGGACAGGCTAGTCGGAAGAGAGAGGAAGACCTGAACTCTACTGTACTCAATATAATGTACAACTGGCAGGACAGGCTAGTGAACTCTACTGTACTCAATATAATGTACAACTGAGGAGAGGAAGACCTGAACTCTACTGTACTCAATATAATGTACAACTGGCAGGACAGGCTAGTCGGAAGAGAGAGGAAGACCTGAACTCTACTGTACTCAATATAATGTACAACTGGCAGGACAGGCTAGTCGGAAGAGAGAGGAAGACCTGAACTCTACTGTACTCAATATAATGTACAACTGGCAGGACAGGCTAGTCGGAAGAGAGAGGAAGACCTGAACTCTACTGTACTCAATATAATGTACAACTGGCAGGACAGGCTAGTCGGAAGAGAGAGGAAGACCTGAACTCTACTGTACTCAATATAATGTACAACTGGCAGGACAGGCTAGTCGGAAGAGAGAGGAAGACCTGAACTCTACTGTACTCAATATAATGTACAACTGGCAGGACAGGCTAGTCGGAAGAGAGAGGAAGACCTGAACTCTACTGTACTCAATATAATGTACAACTGGCAGGACAGGCTAGTCGGAAGAGAGAGGAAGACCTGAACTCTACTGTACTCAATATAATGTACAACTGGCAGGACAGGCTAGTCTGGAAGAGAGAGGGAAGACCTGAACTCTACTGTACTCAATATAATGTACAACTGGCAGGACAGGCTAGTCGGAAGAGAGAGGAAGACCTGAACTCTACTGTACTCAATACAATGTACAACTGGCAGGACAGGCTAGTCGGAAGAGAGAGGAAGACCTGAACTCTACTGTACTAAATACAATGTACAACTGGCAGGACAGGCTAGTCGGAAGAGAGAGGAAGACCTGAACTCTACTGTACTAAATACAATGTACAACTGGCAGGACAGGCTAGTCGGAAGAGAGAGGAAGACCTGAACTCTACTGTACTAAATACAATGTACAACTGGCAGGACAGGCTAGTCGGAAGAGAGAGGAAGACCTGAACTCTACTGTACTAAATACAATGTACAACTGGCAGGACAGGCTAGTCGGAAGAGAGAGGAAGACCTGAACTCATGGAAAGTCTTAGCAGCATCAGTGGTTACAGAAGTGAAAGAACTATCTTAAGACTAGTGACAGTGACCAGAGGTTTTCCTTTTCTATCGTGTATCCTTACAACACTGCACTCAAAGACTTGTACTGAGATAGAGTTGAGCACGCGGATACTTAATTCCACTAAGAACTGTCTAGTTGGCCAGGTTAGTGTCAGTTATCTATGGAAGATTTCCCATGTTGACTCAACCTGTGATGTGACCCTGTTATGGAGGCCGTTGGAGTAAACCGGGATCTGACGTGGGTGTAGAGGTAAACATGGACGTTGTCATCCAAGGACACTCTCTACATCCCAAATAGTACCCTAAACCCTTTATAGTGCACTACTTCTGACCAGTTCTATATGGAATCATAGAGCTCGGGTCAAAAGTGCTCTAAAATATAGGGAATAGAGTGGCATTTGGTGCATACCCTCTCCCTCTGGGAACTGCTAATATTTATTCAATTGGTGGTCAGACTTGTCTGTCTATGGACCAAAGTCCCTAGTCACTGACATGTGGACACAGCGCTGTAATGATACAGGTTAGACACAACACAGGTGAGTCACAGAGAAGATGGTCACTGTGTTGGAGAGAGGGGGTGGGGTACAGTATAGCCACAGGCCGGGGTCTGGAGAAAGGTGGGGTAGAGACAGGACAGATGAAGTTACAGTAAAAGGTTATCTCTGTCACAGACAGTTCTATATGGAGATCCAGGTGGGATGAACTGTGATAAATGACTAGTGCGTCACGGAGCTTCAGACAAAGACGGGCGGGAACAGACATGCTGGGATACCTCTTTTGAGTAGAGTGGTCCTCTGTCCTCTTTATTCACACTAGACATATTGTTGTGGTGACTGTCGAGGGATATGGGCTGAAGGATGTTCCTATTGTGTTGATCTGCTGTGATATTAACACTAGCTAGTCCTTCTACACACCAAATTGCCTGGAGTATACTGCTTCAATGCACTAGGCTAACAGCTTCACTGTGGAGTTGGGATCATATTGGAAGAGGAGGACAGGTTTGGGATCTGAATAGACTTCTATAACAGACCTGTCTGTAGTGCCAGTCCCGGGTAGGTGAGAATATTTTCATTCATAGTAGATGGGAGAGAATTGGAAAGTGTTTTTGAATTTTACTAGGTCATCTTCTTTCTCCATGTTTGCTATAGTAGCCTATCGATTCTATAGTGAGAGTGGTGTGTGTGTGTGTGTGTGTGTGTAAGTTGAGGAGAGAAGTGACAAGAGTAAGTGAGATTGGTTGAGGATTGGCAGGAGTGAGAGTGAGCGAGGAGAGGGTGGAGTGAGAGAGAAGAGAGAGAGGGGTCTGTTCTGTTAGTTAGACGTGAGAGGTCTGTCTGCTTCTTGTCCTGTGAGTCAAGAGTTCGGAACCAGAGAGGGGACGTCACCCCTCAGGTGTTAGCAGGGTCAGGTCATGACCCCACAACAGGGGTCACAACTAGGGGTCACCTGTAGGGGACAGGGTTAGGGTTATTACAGGACAGCTGCTCTATTACAGGACAGCTGCTCTGTCAGGAGGCTGGCTGGATACTTAAATTAAACATTGTCATGCTGAAACAAGAAGGGCCTTCCTCGAACTGCTGCCACAAAGTTGGAAGCACTAAATCATCTAGAATGTCATTGTATACTGTAGCGTACACTGGAACGCTACGGAACTAAGGGGCCTGGCCCGAACCATGAAAAACAGCCTCAGGCTATTATTGCTCCTCCACCAAACGTTACAGTTTACACTATGCATTCGGACAGGTAGCGTTCTCCTGGCATCCGCCAAACCCAGATTCGTCCGTCAGGTCTGCCAGATGGTGAAGCGTGATTCATCACTCCAGAGAACATGTTTCCACTGCTCAAGTGTCCAATGGTAGCGAGCTTTACACCACTCCAGCCGATGCTTGGCATTGCGCATGGTGATCTTAGGCTTGTGTGCGGCTGCTCGGCCGTGGAAACCCATTACATGAAGCTCCTGACAAAAAGTTATTGTGCTGACGTTGCTTCCAGAGGCAGTTTGGAACTCGGTAATGAGTGTTGCAACCGATGACAGGCGATTTCTACGTGCTTCAGCACTCGGCTGTCCTGTTCTGTGAACTTGTGTGGCCTACCACTTCACGGTTGATCCTTTGTTGCTCCTAGACATTTCACAATAACAGCACTTATAGTTGACCGGGGCAGCTCTAGCAGGGCAGAAATTTGGCACCAACTGACTTGTTGGAAAGGGGGCATCCTATGACGGTGCCATGTTGAGTCACTGAGCTCTTCAGTAAGGCCATTCTACTGCCAATGTTTGTCTATGGAGATTGCATGGCTGTGTGCTCAATTGTATAGACCTGTCAGCAACAGGTGTGGCTGAAATGGCCAAATCTACTAATTTGAATTGGTGGCCACATACACTATACAAAGGAATCTAGAGAACATAAGACTGTCTGTCCAGGACAGTTTGATCTGCTGCCTATGCTTTGCTACGATACCTATAATTAGCATGATTTGTAGATTTCTTCTGGTTTGAAAAGTCTAATATTTTGTAAAACTGAGATAAACAAAATGCAGTGTTGAGACGATAAAAATGATAGAAATGACTTTTAAGGTGCAGTTTTAGAAATGTATATCCAATGTCTTCCTGTCCTGATCCCTCTGCTGTCCAGCAGTGAATCCTGACTTGTAGTTCTGCCGCCCCTCACAGAACTCTGTGGTCAGGTTATAGCCCTATAATCCAAGCTAGGAGAGTTAGAAGCTTAGAGACCAGACCTCAGACAGTCATATAAGGTTTTATGCCGGTCTACCTGAGGGACCAACTATTTATGACCTCAGTACTAGTTGATGTTTTATTGTCACATTCAGTACAGTGAAATGGTTATCTTGCATACTATCTAACAGCTATATGGTTTCAATCTCAACTCTGCTTCTGTTTTTTGTTCTTCCAAGAGAACAACCATCCATGGTGAGTGCATAAAAGTTCAATTGTTCAGTGAATACCCCCTACCCACCACTCTGTGTTGGACATACTGTTTATTTCTGTTACTCTGACTGACGAGATGTTTTCTTCTTCTGTTTCAGAACTCGAGGCAAAGGAGGCGTGTGATTGGCTACGAGCGGCAGGATTCCCCCAATACGCTCAGCTCTTTGAAGGTAGTTAACTCAATCAGCCAATAACCCACCATAACAATGCAACACTGGTACACACACACACACACACACACACACACACACACACACACACACACACACACACACACACACACACACACACACACACACACACACACACACACATTTGACTGTCAGCTCCCCTCTCCAGTCATGTATTATTGTGGGAGAGAATGGTTTGAGCATAACAGACACATTATAATAAGGTAATAAAGTCATAATAGACCAACTATAAAACAAAAACACAAGTTTTATTTTGAAACGTAACCTCTGTAGTGAAATGAGCCACTGTTGATTTTAACTTTGATGTAGAGTTTCTATATGAGGAGCGAATTATCTGGCATAGTCTGTCTTCCTCTTACACTGCCCTGCCCCCCCTGTCCTCTCTGCTCATGTCCTCTCCTCTCATGTCCTCTCCGCTCATGTCCTCTCCTCTCATGTCCTCTCCGCTCATGTCCTCTCCTCTCATGTCCTCTCATGTCCGCTCATGTCCTCTCATGTCCTCTCCGCTCATGTCCTCTCATGTCCTCTCCGCTCATGTCCTCTCCTCTCATGTCCTCTTCTCTCATGTCCTCTCCTCTCATGTCCTCTCCTCTTATGGGGTGGTAGGGTAGCCTAGTGGTTAGAGCGTTGGACTAGTAACTGGAAGGTTGCAAGCTCAAATCCCCGAGCTGACAAGGTACAAATCTGTCGTTCTGCCCCTGAACAGGCAGTTAACCCACTGTTCCGAGGCCGTCATTGAAAATAAGAATGTGTTCTTAACTGACTTGCCTAGTTAAATAAAGGTAAAATAAATAAATAAAAATGTCCTGTCCTCTCCGCTCATGTCCTCTCCTCTTATGTCCTCTCCTCTTATGTCCTCTCCGCTCATTTCCTCTCCTCTCATGTCCTCTCAGCTCATGTCCTCTCCGCTCAGCTCATGTCCTCTCCTCTCCGCTCATGTCCTCTCCTCTCCGCTCATGTCCTCTCCTCTCCGCTCATGTCCTCTCCTCTCATGTCCTCTCCTCTCCGCTCATGTCCTCTCCTCTCCGCTCATGTCCTCTCCTCTCAGCTCATGTCCTCTCAGCTCATGTCCTTTCCGCTCATTTCCTCTCCTCTCATGTCCTCTCCGCTCATGTCCTCTCCGCTCAGCTCATGTCCTCTCCTCTCCGCTCATGTCCTCTCCTCTCAGCTCATGTCCTCTCCTCTCAGCTCATGTCCTCTCCTCTCCGCTCATGTCCTCTCCTCTCAGCTCATGTCCTCTCCGCTCATGTCCTCTCCGCTCATGTCCTCTCCGCTCATGTCCTCTCCTCTCCGCTCATGTCCTCTCCTCTCCGCTCATGTCCTCTCTGCTCATGTCCTCTCCGCTCATGTCCTCTCCGCTCATGTCCTCTCCGCTCATGTCCTCTCCGCTCATGTCCTCTCCGCTCATGTCCTCTCCTCTCCGCTCATGTCCTCTCCTCTCCGCTCATGTCCTCTCCGCTCATGTCCTCTCCTCTCCGCTCATGTCCTCTCCTCTCCGCTCATGTCCTCTCCGCTCATGTCCTCTCCGCTCATGTCCTCTCCGCTCATGTCCTCTCCTCTCCGCTCATGTCCTCTCCTCTCCGCTCATGTCCTCTCTGCTCATGTCCTCTCCGCTCATGTCCTCTCCGCTCATGTCCTCTCCGCTCATGTCCTCTCCGCTCATGTCCTCTCCGCTCATGTCCTCTCCTCTCCGCTCATGTCCTCTCCGCTCATGTCCTCTCCGCTCATGTCCTCTCCGCTCATGTCCTCTCCGCTCATGTCCTCTCCTCTCCGCTCATGTCCTCTCCTCTCCGCTCATGTCCTCTCCGCTCATGTCCTCTCCTCTCCGCTCATGTCCTCTCCTCTCCGCTCATGTCCTCTCTGCTCATGTCCTCTCCTCTCCGCTCATGTCCTCTCCGCTCATGTCCTCTCCGCTCATGTCCTCTCCGCTCATGTCCTCTCCGCTCATGTCCTCTCCTCTCATGTCCTCTCCTCTCAGCTCATGTCCTCTCCTCTCAGCTCATGTCCTCTCCTCTCAGCTCATGTCCTCTCCTCTCCGCTCATGTCCTCTCCTCTCCTCTCCGCTCATGTCCTCTCCTCTCCGCTCATGTCCTCTCCTTTCATGTCCTCTCCTCTCATGTCCTCTCCTCTCATGTCCTCTCAGCTAATGTCCTCTCCTCTCAGCTCATGTCCTCTCCTCTCAGCTCATGTCCTCTCCTCTCATGTCCTCTCCTCTCATGTCCTCTCCTCTCATGTCCTCTCCGCTCATGTTCTCTCCTCTAAGCTCATGTCCTCTCCTCTCAGCTCATGTCCTCTCCTCTCCGCTCATGTCCTCTCAGCTCATGTTCTCTCCTCTCAGCTCATGTTCTCTCCTCTCAGCTCATGTTCTCTCCTCTAAGCTCATGTCCTCTCCTCTCAGCTCATGTCCTCTCCGCTCATGTCCTCTCCGCTCATGTTCTCTCCTCTAAGCTCATGTCCTCTCCTCTAAGCTCATGTCCTCTCCTCTCAGCTCATGTCCTCTCCGCTCATGTCCTCTCCGCTCATGTCCTCTCCTCTCCGCTCATGTCCTCTCCGCTCATGTCCTCTCCGCTCCTCTTATGTCCTCTCCTCTCATGTCCTCTCCTCTCATGTCCTCTCCTCTCATGTCCTCTCCTCTCATGTCCTCTCCGCTCATGTCCTCTCCGCTCATGTCCTCTCCGCTCATGTCCTCTCCTCTCAGCTCATGTCCTCTCAGCTCATGTCCTCTCAGCTCATGTCCTCTCCGCTCATGTCCTCTCCGCTCATGTCCTCTCCGCCCATGTCCTCTCCTCTCCGCCCATGTCCTCTCTGCTCATGTCCTCTCCTCTCCGCTCATGTCCTCTCTGCTCATGTCCTCTCCGCTCAGCTCATGTCCTCTCCGCCCATGTCCTCTCCGCCCATGTCCTCTCCTCTCCGCTCATGTCCTCTCTGCTCATGTCCTCTCCGCCCATGTCCTCTCCTCTCCGCTCATGTCCTCTCTGCTCATGTCCTCTCCTCTCCGCTCATGTCCTCTCTGCTCATGTCCTCTCTGCTCATGTCCTCTCCGCCCATGTCCTCTCCTCTCCGCTCATGTCCTCTCCGCTCATGTCCTCTCTGCTCATGTCCTCTCCGCCCATGTCCTCTCCTCTCCGCTCATGTCCTCTCTGCTCATGTCCTCTCCTCTCCGCTCATGTCCTCTCTGCTCATGTCCTCTCCGCTCAGCTCATGTCCTCTCCTCTCCGCTCATGTCCTCTCCGCTCATGTCCTCTCCGCTCATGTCCTCTCCTCTCAGCTCATGTCCTCTCTGCTCATGTCCTCTCCTCTCTGCCCATGTCCTCTCTGCTCATGTCCTCTCCGCTCATGTCCTCTCCGCTCATGTCCTCTCCGCTCATGTCCTCTCCTCTCCGCTCATGTCCTCTCTGCTCATGTCCTCTCCGCTCATGTCCTCTCCGCTCATGTCCTCTCCTCTCCGCTCATGTCCTCTCCTCTCATGTCCTCTCCGCTCATGTCCTCTCCTCTCATGTCCTCTCCGCTCATGTCCTCTCCGCTCATGTCCTCTCCTCTCCTCTCATGTCCTCTCCGCTCATGTCCTCTCCGCTCATGTCCTCTCCTCTCAGCTCATGTCCTCTCCTCTCAGCTCATGTCCTCTCCTCTCATGTCCTCTCCGCTCATGTCCTCTCCTCTCATGTCCTCTCCTCTCATGTCCTCTCCGCTCATGTCCTCTCCGCTCATGTCCTCTCCTCTCATGTCCTCTCCGCTCATGTCCTCTCAGCTCATGTCCTCTCCGCTCATGTCCTCTCCGCTCATGTCCTCTCCGCTCATGTCCTCTCCTCTCATGTCCTCTCCTCTCCTCTCATGTCCTCTCCGCTCATGTCCTCTCCGCTCATGTCCTCTCCTCTCCGCTCATGTCCTCTCCGCTCATGTCCTCTCCTCTCCGCTCATGTCCTCTCCTCTCCTCTCATGTCCTCTCCGCTCATGTCCTCTCCTCTCCTCTCATGTCCTCTCCTCTCATGTCCGCTCATGTCCTCTCCTCTCCGCTCATGTCCTCTCCTCTCCGCTCATGTCCTCTCCGCTCATGTCCTCTCCGCTCATGTCCTCTCCTCTCCGCTCATGTCCTCTCCGCTCATGTCCTCTCCGCTCATGTCCTCTCCGCTCATGTCCTCTCCTCTCCGCTCATGTCCTCTCCGCTCATGTCCTCTCCTCTCCGCTCATGTCCTCTCCGCTCCTGTCCTCTCCTCTCCTGTCCTCTCCTCTCCTCTTATGTCCTCTCCTCTTATGTCTTCTCCGCTCATGTCCTCTCCGCTCAGCTCATGTCTGCTCAGCTCATGTCCTCTCCGCTCAGCTCATGTCCTCTCTCCGCTCAGCTCATGTCCTCTCCTCTCATGTCCTCTCCGCTCATGTCCTCTCTTCTTAAGTTTTCTCCTTTCCTCTCATGTCCTCTCACCTCATTTCCTTTCCTCTCACGGGAGGGAAGAGAGAAAAGTGATAGAGAGACAGGGGGACTGCAGAAAGAGAGAGACTCGGCTGGGCTTTGGTCTGGATAGTTCCTGGCTAGAGTTACGACCCAAACATGTCCAGCACACTAAAACAAAGAGGTCATGAGAAAACGTTTTATCATCATGGTTTAGAAGCAGCCAGCTCTCCTCACCACTACTGCGGTTGGATTAGTGTGTATGGAAAGAAGTGCTATCCACATGTTGTCCCCCTGTATTCAGCTCCATACAGCCTGCTCACTAAAGGAAACAACGTTTTCCAAGACTGTAGTGTTTCAATTCAGGTGAAGCTGTTGTATTGAGGTAGACACTGATGAGTAGACGTGAATATTGAGTATAAAATAACTGCATTTTGAAACCATTTCCAAATTCCTGCTGGCTGCGGCTCCCAGCACCCAGACCTGTCTGAGTGTATTCTGATATCTGTGTTTCTCCTTATGTGACAGACGTTACGCTACGTTGCTTTCATAAAACAGTTAATGGTACCACATGAATGCAGTGGAATGTAATATGGAGGGTCTGGAGTGAATCTGTGGCTGTGTCCCAAATGGCACCCTATTGCCTACATAGTGGACTATGGGCCCTAGTCAAAAGTAGTACACTATGTGGGCAATGAGGTTCCATTTGGGACGCTGCTGTGTGTTACATAACAGGAGGCCAATACCCAGAGACAGACGTAATGCTGCTACTGCTCAACGTCTCAGCGCCGTTATTTGGGCAAACCCTGTCTCTTTATTACCTTCTCTTTCTCTCTCTTTCTCTCTCTCTCGCTCTCTCTCGCTCTCTCTCTCTCTCTCACCCACCCCTGGATAGCTCTCTCTCTCTCTCTCTCTCTCTCTCTCTCTCTCTCTCTCTCTCTCTCTCTCTCTCTCGCCCACCCCTGGATAGCTCTCTGGAAACAATGTGCTTTCCTTCCCAGAGCTCTTCTGTTTAACTTCCTGAGTTAAAAAGTGCCACGTGTTTCCAGCCTTGCTGCCCTATTAAGGAGCTAGATAACTACAGAGGAGAAATGTTTTTATCTTTAATCTGAGAGCAGAGTTGAATCTGTTTCCTCAGACTCTCAGTTCCCCATCGACATCTCTCCTGTGAAGAAAGACCATGACTTTCTGGACAACGACCTGGTGGAACCTCTCTGCAGGTGAGTGGATTAAACCTGGTTGGATTTCCCAGACTGCTTCCATACCGATTGCAGTGTCATTCAGTTGACATTGAATGTGTGAGATTGTATGCCAGTCAGTAAGGTAACACCAGAGAGAGCTGAGTGTTTGAGCCTCAGGGACGTGAAATGGATCTACATCGCTTAAACTGACAGAGCGATAATCACTTGTGAACAACAAGCACGTCACTCACGCAGTCCTTTACTAAACAGACGTCACAGGAAAAAACAGCAACACAACAGATTAGCCAACCTGCCAGACCAGAGGGGTAATACTGCAAAGTAAGATCAATGCGTTAGCCAGCTAACTTAAATATAGTGAAATAACTTTTTATTTTATGGTAAGATCAAATTGAAATAGGCATTGTTTAATTGACCAGAAAATCAATAGTTATGTCTGTGCCCATTTTAACCTGCTTCTGTCTGGCAAGACTAGTAGTCAAGCTCAACCTCACCATTGTTTCCCCTCTGCTATGCCAAGACATTAACTGTCTCTGATTGGGTTCAAAACAGTCCTTTAGTTCCCCATGTTGCCCTATATTGCTATGGAAACTTTCCCCAGAGACGGTCAGCAGAGAGAAGGTCTGCGTCTGAAATGGCACCCTATTCCTAATATAGTGCACTACTTTTGTCCAGGGCCCATAGGAATTTGTCGAAATAGTGCACTATAAAGGGAATAGGGTGCTATTTGGGATGAAACCAAGGTAGGAGGAGGGAAGGGCTGCCTTCACAACCTAACACACTGTGACGATAAACAACACTTAAGCAACTCATCTGCATTCCAAACTAGCCCTGGAGACAAGGCCTCCCAGCTCCCACCTCGCTGTGACTCTGTCTCCCTGTGAGTGTCACCCCCATACACCATCCCTGACTCTTCTTTATGGTCACCTGGAGCCAGGGGAGACTGGTAAACATGCTGTCTGCCTGTCACTGTGTGGTGAGCAGAGTGACACTTCCTGCCTTCACACTGACCATGGAGCTGAGAGGAACAGATAGATACAGTATGTCACACTCTCCACTGCTGTTTTGTCTTTGATCACTGGTTATTCAGGCTCTATTATGCTCTATAGTCAAAGCTTTTTAGTCTTGAGAAGTTAGGGGCCCTCAACAGTCTCTATAGGCTCTACACGCTCCAACAGCTTCTGTAAGGGCCATGGGAACTAACCTGAAATGGCAACCTATTCCCTATAGTGCCATACATTTAACTAGAGCTCTATGGGCCCTTGTCAAAGTAGTGTACTATATAGGGAAAAGGGTACCATTTGGGACACAGATCTCCAGCCCTACTGTATCCTGGTGGCTCCAGTGCAGCAGGAGGAGGCTAGCCTCGTTTAACTCTGCTACATCTGGGAAAGGGAAAGAGAAAGGTGGATACATAGTAAGTTGTACAACTGAATGCATTCAACTGAAATGTGTCTTCCGCATTTAACCCAACCCCTCTGAATCAGAGAGGTGCCGAGGCCTGCCTTAATTGACATGCACGTCTTTGGTTTTTCACTGTCACTGAATCCACATGAACCCTGCATGGGACAGCATCTGGAGTGGTAAAACGTTACGACTATCATACCACAAATCTTCCATCGAGCACTATTTTGTCCTTTTTCCGTGGGATTGGTTAGGAATGTGTTGTTATGTTTTCTTCTGTAGTTGTTGTTGTTGCTTTAGGCAGGGCAGCTTGTTGGCCTGATTGTCTCTGCCTTATTTACCTCTACAATAGGCCAGCCTGCCCTACTGTCAGCTAGCTAGCTGTCCCACAGGCCCCTACTCTCCTACTGTCAGCTAGCTAGCTGTCCTACAGGCCCCTACTCTCCTACTCTCAGCCAGACTAGCTGTCCCACAGGCCCCTACTCTCCTACTCTCAGCCAGACTAGCTGTCTCACAACCCCCTACTCTCCTACTCTCAGCCAGACTAGCTGTCTCACAGCCCCCTACTCTCCTACTCTCAGCCAGACTAGCTGTCTCACAGCCCCCTTACTCTCCTACGCTCAGCCAGACTAGCTGTCTCACAGCCCCCTTACTCTCCTACTCTCAGCCAGACTAGCTGTCTCACAGCCCCCTACTATCCTACTCTCAGCCAGACTAGCTGTCTCACAGCCCCCTTACTCTCCTACTCTCAGCCAGACTAGCTGTCTCACAGCCCCCTACTCTCCTACTCTCAGCCAGACTAGCTGTCTCACAGCCCCCTTACTCTCCTACTCTCAGCCAGACTAGCTGTCTCACAGCCCCCTTACTCTCCTACTCTCAGCCAGACTAGCTGTCTCACAGCCCCCTACTCTCCTACTCTCAGCCAGACTAGCTGTCTCACAGCCCCCTACTCTCCTACTCTCAGCCAGACTAGCTGTCTCACAGCCCCCTACTCTCCTACTCTCAGCCAGACTAGCTGTCTCACAGCCCCCTACTCTCCTACTCTCAGCCAGACTAGCTGTCTCACAGCCCCCTACTCCCTTACTCTCAGCCAGACTAGCTGTCCCACAGGCCCATACTCCCCTACTCTCAGCCAGACTAGCTGTCCCACAGGCCCATACTCCCCTACTCTCAGCCAGACTAGCTGTCCCACAGCCCCCTACTCCCTTACTCTCAGCCAGACTAGCTGTCTCACAGCCCCCTACTCCCCACTCTCAGCCAGACTAGCTGTCTCACAGCCCCCTACTCCCTTACTCTCAGCCAGACTAGCTGTCCCACAGCCCCCTACTCCCTTACTCTCAGCCAGACTAGCTGTCCCACAGGCTCCTACTCCCCTACTCTCAGCCATGCTAGCTCTCCCACAGGCCCTTACTCTCCTACTCTCAGCCAGACTAGCTGTCCCACAGGCCCCTACTCCCCTACTCTCAGCCATGCTAGCTCCCCCACAGACCCTTACTCTCCTACTCTCAGCCAGACTAGCTCCCCCACAGACCCTTACTCTCCTACTCTCAGCCAGACTAGCTCTCCCACAGACCCCTACTCTCAGCCAGACTAGCTGTCCCACAGGCTCCTACTCCCCTACTCTCAGCCATGCTAGCTCTCCCACAGGAACTTACTCTCCTACTCTCAGTCAGTCTAGCTCTCCCACAGGCCCATACTCCCCTACTCTCAGCCAGACTAGCTGTCCCACAGCCCCCTACTCCCTTACTCTCAGTCAGTCTAGCTGTCCCACAGACCCCTACTCTCCTACTCTCAGCCAGACTATCTCTCCCACAGGCTCCTACTCCCCTACTCTCAGCCAGGCTAGCTGTCCCACAGGCCCCTACTCCCCTACTCTCAGCCAGGCTAGCTCTCCCACAGACCCTTACTCTCCTACTCTCAGCCAGACCAGCTGTCCCACAGACCCCTACTCTCAGCCAGGCTAGCTCTCCCACAGACCCTTACTCTCCTACTCTCAGGCTGACTAGCTCTCCCACAGACCCCTACTCTCAGCCAGGCTAGCTCTCCCACAGACCCCTACTCTCCTACTCTCAGCCAGACGAGCTCTCCCACAGACCCTTACTCTCCTACTCTCAGCCAGACTAGCTGTCCCACAGGCTCCTACTCCCCTACTCTCAGCCAGACTAGCTGTCCCACAGGCTCCTACTCCCCTACTCTCAGCCATGCTAGCTCTCCCACAGACCCCTACTCCCCTACATTCTGCCAGACTAGCTGTCCCACAAGCCCCTACTCTCCTACTCTCAGCCAGACTAGCTGTCCCACAGGCCCTTACTCTCCTACTCTCAGCCAGACTAGCTGTCCCACTGGCCCTTACTCTCAGCCAGACTATCTCTCCCACTGGCCCTTACTCTCCTACTCTCAGTCAGTCTAGCTGTCCCACAGGCCCTTACTCTCCTACTCTCAGCCAGACTAGCTGTCCCACAGGCCCTTACTCTCCTACTCTCAGCCAGACTAGCTGTCCCACAGGCCCTTTACTCTCCTACTCTCAACCAGACTAGCTGTCCCACAGGCTCCTACTCCCTTACTCTCAGCCAGACTAGCTGTCCCACAGGCCCTTACTCTCCTACTCTCAGCCAGACTAGCTGTCCCACAGGCCCTTACTCCCTTACTCTCAGCCAGACTAGCTGTCCCACAGGCCCTTACTCTCCTACTCTCAGCCAGACTAGCTGTCCCACAGGCCCTTACTCCCCTACTCTCAGCCATGCTAGCTCTCCCACAGGCCCTTACTCTCCTACTCTCAGCCAGACTAGCTGTCCCACAGGCCCCTACTCCCCTACTCTCAGCCATGCTAGCTCCCCCACAGACCCTTACTCTCCTACTCTCAGCCAGACTAGCTCCCCCACAGACCCTTACTCTCCTACTCTCAGCCAGACTAGCTCTCCCACAGACCCCTACTCTCAGCCAGACTAGCTGTCCCACAGGCTCCTACTCCCCTACTCTCAGCCATGCTAGCTCTCCCACAGGACCTTACTCTCCTACTCTCAGTCAGTCTAGCTCTCCCACAGGCCCATACTCCCCAACTCTCAGCCAGACTAGCTGTCCCACAGCCCCCTACTCCCTTACTCTCAGTCAGTCTAGCTGTCCCACAGACCCCTACTCTCCTACTCTCAGCCAGACTATCTCTCCCACAGGCTCCTACTCCCCTACTCTCAGCCAGGCTAGCTGTCCCACAGGCCCCTACTCCCCTACTCTCAGCCAGGCTAGCTCTCCCACAGACCCTTACTCTCCTACTCTCAGCCAGACCAGCTGTCCCACAGACCCCTACTCTCAGCCAGGCTAGCTCTCCCACAGACCCTTACTCTCCTACTCTCAGGCTGACTAGCTCTCCCACAGACCCCTACTCTCAGCCAGGCTAGCTCTCCCACAGACCCCTACTCTCCTACTCTCAGCCAGACGAGCTCTCCCACAGACCCTTACTCTCCTACTCTCAGCCAGACTAGCTGTCCCACAGGCTCCTACTCCCCTACTCTCAGCCAGACTAGCTGTCCCACAGGCTCCTACTCCCCTACTCTCAGCCATGCTAGCTCTCCCACAGATCCCTACTCCCCTACATTCTGCCAGACTAGCTGTCCCACAAGCCCCTACTCTCCTACTCTCAGCCAGACTAGCTGTCCCACAGGCCCTTACTCTCCTACTCTCAGCCAGACTAGCTGTCCCACTGGCCCTTACTCTCAGCCAGACTATCTCTCCCACTGGCCCTTACTCTCCTACTCTCAGTCAGTCTAGCTGTCCCACAGGCCCTTACTCTCCTACTCTCAGCCAGACTAGCTGTCCCACAGGCCCTTACTCTCCTACTCTCAGCCAGACTAGCTGTCCCACAGGCCCTTTACTCTCCTACTCTCAGCCAGACTAGCTGTCCCACAGGCTCCTACTCCCTTACTCTCAGCCAGACTAGCTGTCCCACAGGCCCTTACTCTCCTACTCTCAGCCAGACTAGCTGTCCCACAGGCTCCTACTCCCTTACTCTCAGCCAGACTAGCTGTCCCACAGGCCCTTACTCTCCTACTCTCAGCCAGACTAGCTGTCCCACAGGCCCTTACTCTCCTACTCTCAGTCAGTCTAGCTGTCCCACAGGCCCATACTCTCCTACTGTTTGTGAGGTATATTGTAAATTCCCATTATTACATTAGCAATTTGTGGGTGAGATTGAATTGAAACCAACTTTAACAGTTATGGAGCTGGTTAGCCCCAGAAATATCAACAGGAACTTAGTTTCCTTTGTGTTTATGAATTCTACTGGATAGAAGGAGAGAGTGACTAAGAGGGAGCATGAACAAGAAGTCTGTGTGCAGCTGAGGAAGCAACATAGACTAGTCCGTTAGGTGTTGCTGGAGAATTTCTGTGAACCACAGGCGAATAGACTAATGACTACCACAGCAGGCTACCCTCAGCCCCTCAGGACCTCAGCAGTCTTCACCAATTAGGTCCCTGTCAGGGAGAGAGAGGCCAGAAGCAGACAGACAGGCAGGAAGATAGGGAGAGAGAGGCCAGAGCATCTGCCCATTAAGCTATTAGCCACAGTTAGCAAGCATGATTAGGTTTGGACTGTCCTGGCTGTGTAGTCGTCAGCCCCACAGTCATTTAGCTCCTGGACTGGAGAACAGATCGAACTACACTGGCTGACTGTGTCTATTCCTGGTGACTTCTCTCGGAGACAAGGATGAACTCTGATTTTATTGTTTACATCCATTTGGCTTGTTTCTCTTCCAGGCGACTCAACACCTTGAACAAGTGTGCCTCTATGAAACTAGACGTCAACCTCCCTAAGAAAAAGGTAAGTCGAGGTTTTAATTATTATTATAGTATTCTATATTATGACCGCTATGATCCTGTTCAGTTGCGCAGTGATAAATGTATAACCGCTTTAGTCAAACGATATTATGTATACCTTTCTAAGTTATTATGATAATAAACACTGAAGATATTGGCCAACACAAAACTACTCCTCCTCTATCCTTCCATCCCTCTATCCTTCCACCCCTCTATCCTCCCATCCCTCTATCCTTCCACCCCTCTATCCTTCCACCCCTCTATCCTCCCATCCCTCTATCCTTCCACCCCTCTATCCTTCCATCCCTCTATCCTTCCATCCCTCTATCCTTCCACCCCTCTATCCTCCCATCCCTCTATCCTTCCACCCCTCTATCCTTCCACCCCTCTATCCTTCCACCCCTCTATCCTTCCATTCCTCTATCCTTCCATTCCTCTATCCTTCCATTCCTCTATCCTTCCATTCCTCTATCCTTCCACCCCTCTATCCTTCCACCCCTCTATCCTTCCACCCCTCTATCCTTCCACCCCTCTATCCTTCCACCCCTCTCCTTCCACCCCTCTATCCTTCCACCCCTCTATCCTTCCACCCCTCTATCCTTCCACCCCTCTATCCTTCCACCCCTCTATCCTCCCATCCCTCTATCCTTCCACCCCTCTATCCTTCATCCCTCTATCCTTCCATCCCTCTATCCTTCCACCCCTCTAACTCAGATCCTGTGATATGTGAGATCTGTCCATTGTTGTATTCCCTAAAGGCGGTACTACTTCTGACCAGTACCCTGATCAAAATAAGTGTAGTATAAGGAATAGGGTGCCATTTGGGACGCACACATCACCTCTTCCTTCAGTGTGGAGAGAAGCCCCTCTAGGCTTCAGGATGTTTCCTATGTGTTTATTTATGGCTGTAGAACCAGATACGTGCTGTTATATCGTCATGACTATGTGATCCATATAGAACTGTAATGTGATTATAACTGAACAGACACATCCTCTGGCTCCGTTTTTTACAGTTTGGAAAAAAACGCAAATGACATTTGCCTCTCCTTCCTGGAGCAGATACAGATACAGACAGGATGTGATGTCACACCCTCACAGATCTCACAATCAAAATATCTAGATACAGCTGTCCCATCAGCTTATAACTGCAACCAATCAGTCGGATTGTATCTTGTTACCATGTGTTAATAACGGTGTACTGACAGCGCTATGGGTCTTCTCCCTTCCTGTGTGTCCAGAGGGAAGACTCGGATGAGTGTGTTCATGTAACTGTTAACAGGTTTAGATTTCTACCTGACTAGGTGATCATGTGTTGATAATTGATTTTGTCTTGTCTTCCTGTGTATTCAGAGTGAAGACTCTGATGAGGAGGACCTGTTTGCCATCAGTGACAGATGGACGTTTGAGTGTACGAGCCGCCGCTGGTCCAGACTAAAGGGGGAGGGGCATAGTCCCAGGGAGGGGGAGGGGCAGGGTCTGCAGACCACCACCAGTAGCGAGAGTGTTCTAACTGACCTCAGCGAACCAGAGGTCTCATCTCTCCACAGTGAGAGCAGTGAGGGGAGTGGCCACCAGGCTGTGAGCACAGAGGACTCTGACAGCTCTAACCGGAACTACTACGACTCTGCAGCGATGCCTGAACCTGACTCCACCTCCCTTACCCTACCACACCTCCCCAAGCACCTCCCCTACTACGGCTCCCTGCCCGCCAAAAACGGGCGCGCTGGACGGACCCGAGCCAAGGACTTCCTGCACCGCATGGAGACCCTACGTTCCCGGGACACGCTGGGTAGGGGGCATTGCAAGAAGCTGGTGATCAGCGCTCCGGTACTGCAGACAGAGCCACAGGCCCTGAAGACGCTGCGCTGCGTGGAGATCACCAATGGGGACAGGTCGGGGGCGGAGGTAACCACTGGGGGACCTATCCTAGGGCTAACCCCCCAGTGCCCCTCCAGCAGCGAGGGCAGCCACTCCAGCGGCAGCACTGTCTCATCCCCCAGTCTGCAGGAGAGGAAGCCCCACTCCCAGCGGACTGACCGGTCCGACGCCAAGCGCAGTGGCATGTATCTGGAGGACTTGGCCATGTTCTCCAGCCTGCAGCGGATCGGTGGCGTGGCCCAGGGGAAGAGGGGCGTGGCCGAACACAATCAGCGTAACGAGTTCCGCTCCTACGAGAACCTGGTGGTCCACATCCCCAAAGACCACAAGCCTGGCACCTTCCCCAAGGCCCTGTCCATAGAGAGCCTCTCCCCCATCCTGGGGGCCTCTGTCCCCTGCCACAGCGACCACGTCAATCCCCTGGAGCCCCAGTCCAACCCCCACCCTACCTATAACCCGAGGGAGTTCTACCACCGTCCGCTCACCCAGTTCTGCCCACGGGGCAGTAGGATCAGTGTGTACGACAACGTCCCTGGGTCTCACCTCTATGCCTCTACTGGAGACCTGTTGGACCTGGAGAAGGAAGACCTGTTCCCCCACCTGGATGACATCTTGCAGCACGTCAACGGCCTGCAGCAGATAGTGGACCGCTGGTCCAAGAACATTCTGCCCTCTGCAGGCCTGGACGGACAGGGGATCCAGCCTGCAGGTCTGAAGTCATCCAGCCAGATCACGCTGGACTTTGAGGGGACGTCTGTTCTGGAGGGACAGAGCACATCCAGTGACGGGGACAGAGACGGCGTGTCCCTCATTGAGACTCACTGTACAGGACATGGAGAGAGGAGGGACTCAGGGGTGGGAGCATCACTAACCAGACCCAACCGGTAAGAATCATAGTCCTCAAATTATTATTAACATCTCAGTTTTTAGCTCCTTGTAGAAATCCTTATCCTGTCGTTATTTCCATACTGACAGTGCTGAATACTTACTCAAAACGTCCGCCTTTTAGAGGTGAAGTCTAGTGAATGATTTGTGGCCAGTTTCAGTAGTTTGATACATTTACAAATTTTCAAGTTGACATCATTGTCCAAGCTTGCATCCCAAATGGCACTCTATTCACTACATAATGCACCTTTTCCCTGCATACTTTCCTCTGGGGATCTGGTCAAAAGTAGTGCAATATATAGGGAATAAGGTGCAATTTGGAACGTATACTAACTGTTGTCCTCTCTCTCTCTGGCATTAGTCTGCGATGGCCCAGCTTCCAGATGTCCAACCGGCTCAGCCACTCAGTGGCCTCGCTCCAGATCACCAACCAATCAGCAGGCCAGCTCAGCCTGCTGCAGAAGTTCTCTCTCCTCCGCCTCACTGCCATCATGGAGAAATACTCCATGTCCAACAAACACGGATGGACCTGGTGAGCACTATCAATCATTCAAGCTAAGCCTGTCAAGGCTGCACCCTATTCCTGTGTGTGAGTAGACATGGGACTCATCCTGTGTTGTCTCTCTGTCAGGTCAGTTCCAAAGTTCATGAAGAGGTTGAAGGTTCCTGACTACAAGGACAAGAATGTGTTTGGTGTTCCTCTGATCGTTCACGTCCAGCGCTCTGGTCAGCCCCTCCCCCTCAGTCTGCAGCAGGCCCTCCGATACCTCAGGAGCCAGTGTCTAGACCAGGTAGACTGTCAGTAGACTGTAGACTGTCAGTCTCACTCTCCGTAGAACCGGTCAGTCTGTCAGTGTGTAGACCAGGTCTGTCTGTCTGTCTAAACGTTCTGCTCTACTCCGTCTGTAGGTGGGTCTGTTCCGTAAGTCTGGTGTGAAGTCTCGTATCCAGGCGCTGAGACAGATGAATGAGTCGTCTCCTGATGATGTCAGCTACGAGGACCAGTCGGCGTACGACGTAGCAGACATGGTCAAACAGTTCTTCAGAGACCTGCCTGAACCTCTACTGACCAGCAAGCTGGGAGAGACCTTCCTACACATCTACCAGTGTAAGGACTGATACACACACACACGCGCGCGCGCCATGCACACACACACACAGACAGACAAATCATACTACGGTATCTCTCTCATGGTTGGAAATTCCAACCACTATTTCTGTCTCATTCTCATTCCCTCTCTCTCCTCTCTTCTCCTCTCCTGTTCTCTCCTCCTTCTATTCCTCACTCCCTCAATCGATTCCTCCCTGTCCTCCCTCCAGATGTTCCTAAGGACCAGCGGTTGCAGGCTGTGCAGACGGCCATCATGCTGATGTCAGACGAGAACAGGGAGGTGCTCCAGATGCTGCTCTGCTTCCTGTCTGATGTTACTTCCTCTGTGGAGGAGAACCAGATGACTCCCATGAACATCGCTGTGTGTCTGGCCCCGTCCCTGTTCCACCTCAACATCCTGAAGAAGGACAACCTCTCACCCAGGTACGCGCGCACACACACACACACACACACAAACATCACCTGATCAGCCCTAAAGTAAGACCAAACGAGGCACCATGGACTGTTCCTCCAGAAGTGTGTATAATAGACTGATACAACTATAACCCACTGGGTCTTGTATTTGGGTCACCTTGCTGTGCTCTATAATAAATAATGATCCTATATACAGTATGCCCTCCTTATAGACACGCCAGTGGTGATGTCCTCCTAACTAGGTCTCTATGAAGATTGATGTTAACCAGGGGGAGTCTGGCTCAGGGGTCAACTACAGTGGAATAACTAACTACAGTAGACTGGCTATTTGGTTCTGGCCTGTTTTTATTAAGAAGGTTCTGGAGTTCCAGGGTACTCTTTAAAACAGTGTTTTATGACATCACGCTGTGTACAAACAGAAATCTCTCATTTAACTAACTGGTGGGAGTGATTCTTTAAGGATTACAGGATCAAAGGGACAGCATGCAGAGAGAGATGTTGAGATGACCGGAGGGAGGGAGAGGAGGGAGATGACCGGGGGGAGGGAGAGGATGGGAGGGAGGGAGGAGAGAGAGGGAGAGGAGAGAGAGGGAGAGGATGGCAGGGAGGAGGGGGAGGGAGAGGATGGGAGAGAGGATGGCAGGGAGGAGGGGGAGGGAGAGGATGGGAGAGAGGATGGCAGGGAGGAGGGGGAGGGAGAGGAGGGAGAGGGAGAGGATGGCAGGGAGGAGGGGGAGGGAGAGGAGGAGAGAGAGGGAGGGGAGAGGGAGAGAGGTATGGGAGAGGGAGGAGGGAGAGGGATGGGAGGGAGGAGGGAGAGGATGGGAGGGAGAGGAGGGAGAGGGATGGGAGGGAGGAGGGAGAGGATGGGAGGGAGAGGAGAGAGAGGGATGGCAGGGGAGGAGGGAGAGGAGAGAGAGAGAGAGGGGAGAGAATGGCAGGGAGGAGGGAGACAATGGCAGGGGGGGAGGGAGGGAGGGAGGGAGGGAGGGAGGGAGGGAGGAGGAGGGAGGGAGGGAGGGAGGGAGGGAGGGAGGGAGGGAGGGAGGGAGGGAGGGAGGGAGGAGGAGGAGAGGAGAGAGGAGAGTGAGGGATGGGAGGGAGAGGAGAGGAGAGTGAGGGATGGGAGGGAGAGGAGTGGGAGGGAGAGGAGAGGAGAGTGAGGGATGGGAGGGAGAGGAGAGTGAGGGATGGGAGGGAGAGGAGAGTGAGGGATGGGAGGGAGAGGAGAGAGCGGGATGGGAGGGGGAGGAGAGAGCGGGATGGGAGGGGGAGGAGAGAGCGGGATGGGAGGGGGAGGAGAGAGAGGGATGGGAGGGAGAGGAGAGAGAGGGATGGGAGGGAGAGGAGAGAGAGGGATGGGAGGGAGAGAAGAGAGAGGGATGGGAGGGAGGTTAACTACCTGTATTCAGTGGGAGAGAGGGAAAAAGTTAATGTGTTCATTTGGCACCTCGGCTGATGAACTCTGGCTGCTGTGTTCATAATTGTCTCATTACCCATGATCCTCTGCTGTGTAAGTAACTGTTATTCATGATCCTCAGGGCCATGCAGAGAAAGTACACAACAGGCCGGCCCGACCAGAAGGACCTGAATGAGAACCTTGCCGCGACGCAGGGACTCGCCCACATGATCATAGAGTGCAACCGACTGTTTGAGGTAATAGACCTGAATAGAATACTTCATTACTAATCAACAATGCTACTAACATGCCTTAGAACATTTTTATGAAATCCAATGTATCTAAGTCTCATTATAAAACATTAAAAAGGCTCATACCTGCTGACAGGTAAGATATAAAGCATTATTCCTTCATCCTTTTATGTGTTATCGAACCATTTAAAAACATGTTTTGTCATTTATCAGACACTCTTATCCATAGCGACCTGATCTCTGATTGATCTTTCTTCTCCGACCAATCAGATTCCTCACGAGATGGTGACTCAGTCCAGGAACTCGTACGTGGAGGCGGACCTTCACGCTCCCACCTTAGAGGAGCTCTGTAGACAGCAGGAGGAGGACGATGCGTCCTACCAGACAGAGGCCAGACCCTGCCAGACACACTCCGAGACCAGACCGCAGAACCTGTACCAGAGCTACGTAGAGAGCAGGCTGCAGGAGCTCCTGAAGGAGGCCAGAGAGAAGGCTAAGGGCTGGGTGTCCTGCACCAGCTCAGACAACACTGAGCTCTACTGTAAGAAGGTAGGTGATGGGAACCCTTTGCGGCAGTGGCGTGTGGCGGTAGAGGTGGAGGCCCCTCCCTCGGTTTTGTTGAACCGCGTGCTGCGAGAGCGCCACCTGTGGGACGTGGACCTGCTGCAGTGGAAGGTAGCTGAGACTCTGGACAGACACACTGAGGTGTTCCACTATGTCCTCAACCGCATGCCCCCACACCCCAGCAGAGACTTCCTGGTCCTACGGTGAGTGTGTGGGTTTGCGTGTGCGTGTTTCTATTTAGAATTTTGACATTTACATTTCAACTTAGGTGAATCCCCAAGAGCATGTTAAATGCTATGTTTGTTGTTTCTGTAGAGCACACATCAACATAAAGCCCTGTCTGTTCTACCTGTCTGTACTGAATGAAGCTGACTCTGTCTCTCTTTCTGTCTCTTTCTGTCAGGTCGTGGAGGACTGACCTTCCCAAGGGGACGTGCGCATTGGTCTGTGTGTCTGTAGAACATGAGGACTGTCCCCGGGTCGGTGGGGTGAGGGCCGTGGTTCTAGAGTCCAACTACCTTCTAGAACCCTGCGGCTCTGGGAAGTCCAGACTCACTCACATCTGCAGGGTGGACCTCAAGTGAGTCCACACCTAACATACCTTAGCATATACTGTATAAATATAGTTACTTATTTTCAGAAGATTGTGTAGTTGTTGTAGTTGTTGTTGTTGGTTTTGTTTGAACCTGACCATGTGTTGTTGTTGATCCAGGGGGAGGAGTCCAGAGTGGTACAACAAGGCCTTTGGTCACCTCTGTGCTGCTGAAGCTGCTCGTATTCGCAACTCCTTCCAACCAATCAGCACAGAGGGGCCAGAGACCAAGATCTGACATTAGAGTCTTCCATCCATAGAGCTAGACCCACACATACCTGGAGGGAACTAGACCCTAGACTCCCCAGCCTGAAATGTCTCCACATGTGCTATCGAACTGCTAACTTTTCGGTAGCGAAGTTGGCTAAGACGTTGTCAAGATGCTGGTCCAGTAAGGATTTGTGAGTGAGGAAGCTATACCAAGGAAGCACAGTGACGTCTGTTACACTAGAGAATGATGTCTGGAGCTAGACCCATCCATGCCTTCCATGGCCTGCCAACCATGTCTGGTGCTAGACCCATCCATGCCTTCCATGGCCTGCCAACCATGTCTGGTGCTAGACCCATCCATGCCTTCCAACCATGTCTGGTGCTAGACCCATCCATGCCTTCCAACCATGTCTGGTGCTTGAGGAGTATATATTCATAGAGTCCTGAAGCCAATAGGCAGAGCTGCAGCGCTAAAGAATAAAATAGACCATGCTGAGGAATGGTTAAAACCAGGGGGTGGCCGCCCTATCGCATCTGACCGCCGAACATCAGTCGTCATTTTCGATTTATTTCCCCACGATTCCACATGTTTAATCACCACCGGTTGTTGAACCCCAGCAGGTGATCTGCTGTTACTGTGCACGGCTAACACTCATGTTGGTCTGTCTTGACATGTGATGCCAGAACACAGAGACCGAAGAGAGTATGGAGCTTCTCTGGACTCTCTGCACAAAGACACAAGAAGACCTTCTTAGGTGCAGGATGTTATTAAGATGTTATTAGGATGTTATTATAAAATTATTATAATTAACCTATTATTATTATTATTATTTGTATTATTATGACCGAAAGGAGAACATAATGATGCTCCCAATGTCCATTAGTATTTAGTATTACAGTTATGTCTAGGACATTTAAGCTCTTCAAAGCTTCTGGGAAGCTGTATGTTATTTTATTCATGTAAAATGTCATGCTTTATGTTAGATATGCTGTGTGTGCACGCATGTGTCTGTATATATCTGTGTGTGTGAAAACATACATGCAAGCATACTAGCTGTATATACTGTATATTTGAAAGGCTTAATGCTACAACTTATATATTGATTCCAGCATTGCATCATTGTTATTGTAATTCATACGGTACTAATCTGTAAGCTGGTTTTACTGGGCTTTAACAGTGCTGTGTGTGTCTGAATGGCTGTAATGTTATTCTATATGACCTTAGTGTTTAAGGTTGAAAACTATGTTTGCACCTTATTTCCTATACAGTGCACCACTTTTTAGCAGAACCCCCGTAGGGCTCTGATCAAAAGTAGTGCACTATATAGGGAATAGGATGCCATTTGGGAAGGAGCCCATGTGACTCAGGTTTGATCTCCAGACCTGCTGTAGAGAGCTGGCTGGACTGAGCTTCAGTTTAGTTCCAGAGACAAGATTTTTTAATTAAACAACGTAAAAAATGTTTATGAAACGTTTATATTGCGTGTTTATTTTTACACAGACAAATGCAATTAGAATGGATTAGAATAGAAACTTAATTGCTCTAAGGGAATTTGCTTAGTTGAAAGTCGCTCTCTTTTCACTCCACTTGTAGTTTGTTTATTTTCAGAGTTGTATGTTCTGCTAGTCAACACCTCACCTCACATGTTGTGTTTTCTACTTCACATTCCAAATGGCACCCTATTTCCTACATAGTACACTACTTTTGACCAAAGCCCTAGTTTTGTGCCATGTGGGATGCATTCCAAACCTTTACTCTATACCACCCTGAATCTCACTGCTGGCTTGCCTCTGAAGCTAAGCAGGGTCAAACTCGGTCGGTCCCTGGATGGGAGACCAGATGCTGCTGAAAGTGGTGTTGGAGGGCCAGTCATTCTTACTTCTGGTAAAAATAAGCAGTAAACAGATCCTAATACCCCAGGGTAGTGATTGGGAACATTGCCCTGTGTAGGGTGTCGTCTTTCAGGTGGGACCTTAAACAGGTGTGCTGACTCTGTGGTCACTGAAGATCCATGGCACTTATCGTAACAGTTAACCCAGGTGTCCTGGCAAAATTTCCATCATGGCCACCTAATCATCCCCAGCTTTCAATTGGCTCATTCATCACCCCTCCTCTCCCTCTCCCCTATAACTTTTCCCCAGGTTGTTGCAGTAAATGATATTTTGTTCTCAGTCAACTTATCTTCAGGGAATTTGTTTTAACAAAACCAAAAGAAGACCATCTATAACAATCTACTGGCCTCCCAGCATTCTAATGACCTTTCACCCCTGACCCCACATAGCTGTTCCACACCATAGAGAACACCCATGTGATGTCAGGGACACAGACAGCAACAATATACCAGATCATGTTTACATACCTCTCTCCCGAATACCACAACACCACACACAGTCACAGGCCGCCTAAAGAAGACATGGAGAAGGATGAATGAGGAAGAGATTAAAAAGGCAAAAACCGCCTGGGATGAGGTCAAGAAAACGGCCCAGAACAGAGTTAGCTGGAGATGAGCACCGTCGAGGCTAGAGATTCTGGGTTCGAGTCCAGGCTCTGTCGCAGCCGGCCGCGACCGGAGGACCCATGGGGCGGCGACAATTGTCCTAGCTTCGTCCGGGTTAGGGGAGGGTTTGGCAGGCTGGGATGTCCTTGTCCCATCGCGCAATAGCGACTCCTGTGGTGGGCCGGGCGCAGTGCACGCTGACACGGTTGCCAGGTGCACTGTGTTTCCTCTGACACATTGGTGCGGCTGGCTTCTTGGTTGGGCTGTGTTTGGAGGTCACACAGCTCTCGACCTTTGCCTCTCCCGAGTCTGTACGGGAGTTGTAGCGATGAGACAAGACTGTAACTCCCAATAGGATACTGTGAAATTTGGGAGAAAACGGAGTAAAAATAAATGAATAAATAAAAAAGAACACAATGGCCAGCGAGGCCTGGGAGCACATAGTGGAATGGAATCAGGGAGAGAACAGAGTGATACCAAACTTGAAATATTTCCTTTAAATAGCACCCAGTGTTTTTGAAAGGGTGGAAGACAAAACTGCCTATGTGCCCTTGAGCAAGGCACTTAACCCTAATTTCTCCAGGATCGCCGTTGATAATGGCAGACCCTGGCTTTGACTCCACTCTCCGAGGGTGTCTCAGGGGAAGTTAGGATATGTAAAAAAAAAAAAACGATTTACAAATCTCACGTGTATTAATACACACTTCTGCATGTGTGAAATAGGACAAATATAAGCACCCACCAAATGATGATGATTATTTATTATTTACAGGATGTTGTTGCTCCCTGGTGGTCATACTGTGTATTACAACCTTCAGTCTGTTTATCTCTCAACTCAGGGTTGTACATTTTTTTTATTTGTGTTTCATACATATGGAATATGTTTTATTGAAATGATCAGATTAATGATGGAGGGATCACAAAATATGGCTTATCCCAAATTGACCCCTAGACCCTATGCCCTGTGGACTTGTGGCGATATGAGAGGATTTTACAGGCAGAGAAATATGGTAATAGCTCCAAGTTGCACTCTGATTTGCTAGGCACATGTTTCACCATACTGCATACACCAATCAAGTGCATAGGGTATGGTTCTAGGGCACACGTGTCAAACTAATTCCCCGGAGGGCCAAGTGTCTATGGGTTTTCGCTCCTCCCTTGTACTTGATTGGTTAATTAAGTTCAACAATAGGTAAGGAACTCCCCTCACCTGGTTGTCTAGGTCTGAATTGAAAGGAAAAATCAATAACCCGTAGACACTCGGCCCTCTGTGGAATGAAGTATGGCACCCCTGTTCTAGGGGTAGATTTGGGATTGGGCCATATATATATATATATATAGTTTCCTCCCATATTCATTGAAATAATGTATTAATTTATCCACTATATAGCATCATCTGATTTCTGAACAATACAGCTTCATCAAACAGACTGGATTCATAAGGTTACAGATTTATTTGGTGTCCCAAATGCCACTATATTCCCTATATAGTGCATTACTTTGACCAGGGTCCCGTCCCAAGGGGCCCCTATTCCCTACATAGTACAGTACTTTTGACCAGAGCCCTATGGGTCCTGGTCCAAAGAGGTGTACTATATAGGAAATAGAGTGACATTAGGGACACAATATTAGTAACTTCCCCCAAACCTGTTATTTCTGTTCTGTCTGCTCTTCTGTGGTTCTGCAGGAAGACTCTCCAATGTCACTTCCACATCTACGGACTGTTCAATGAGCTGCGAGACACCAGGAGTCCTATTTACATAATTAAATAAAAGACAAGTAGACAGCCTTACCCTGACTTGTGTGTGTGTGTGTCAATTCAAATTAAATCACATACACATGTTTAGCAGATGTTATTGCGGGTGTAGCGATATGTGTGTGTTTCTAGCTCTGACAGTGCAGTCATTTATGCTGTCTGTGTGCGTGCATGTGTGTCTTCTCTTTCTCTCTTTCTGTGTGTGTGATTGTGGTTTTGTGCATAAATTACACAAGGAATAAGGGTGATTAATTCAAATGATTTATTGTAATGACTTAAATTTAAACAGGAAAGGTACAGTAATTCCGTATTATTTTATTTTCCAACATTTGGTGCAGTAATGGTTCAATAGAATGAATGATATACTACGGTGAAGCTGTCTGGAAGTAAAAAGAAATGTTAAGAATCGTGTCCTCCCATTGTATGACTCGTATAACTTTGAAAATGAGTCGCAAACCGGACCCTATTTAGTGCACGTTTGACCAGAGCCTAGTGGACTATAAAGATAAATAGAGTGCCACTTGTATTTAGGCTACCTTTAATAAAAAATAATTATTCAAACTACCCGCATAGCTTTTCACAATCTTTAATAAGGTGCTTTCTCTATTGTGTTTACTGGCGCTTTCACTAAAAAGCTTTTGAGTAACCTTTTCCTCCCTTCTATTGGCTACTGCTTTGATAAATTAAGTTTAGACAGCAATACAACCACAAAGATGGACTGATTCACAACCAATTCAACTGTAAAGGGCTTTGTTGAATCCCTTTAAAGTATTCTCTCCTAAGATTACATACACCTCATGTGACGCGCTTCTTCCCGCAGGCAGGGGGCAACATGACCGAGCCATAGCCCAGAGACCCTGCAGCGGTTGCGGCGCTGTTCAGCTTCAATC
Source organism: Oncorhynchus keta (assembly GCF_023373465.1). NCBI lineage: Eukaryota > Metazoa > Chordata > Actinopteri > Salmoniformes > Salmonidae > Oncorhynchus > Oncorhynchus keta. Next base: position 17,036,122 of record NC_068438.1, on the reverse strand, counting down.
TGTTCAGATTACCAGAAGACGTCTGAGTACAAGGAAGGACACTGCTCGTTCTACACTCAATAAATTGTTACCAGATTGCGGTTCCTATTCGGGCACGGCAGAGAGAGTGGATGTAAACAATATAGGGGTTTCCCTTTCGTCAGGTTCTTCCAGAATCTTCTATTTTGTATCCTAATTAATTGATGCAGTTGAACAGCGATTAAAGCAGGTGATATCGATCTGGTTGAATGGACACGACAAGTGAGAGGCCGGCGGTGAAGATGCCGGGAGCTGTGTCTCTTTCGGACCGTGAAATCCCCCCGGCTCGTGGGCAGCAAGGGTGCTCTGGTACCGGGAAAATAATGGTATCTGGCTCGGGTTCTATGGTTCTACCGGGCGGGATAATCAACCCGCAGGTGCCCATCCGGAATATCAAGATGAAATTCGCGGTTCTGATCGGATTGATCCAGGTGGGGGAGGTTAGCAACAGGGATATCGTGGAGACTGTGCTCAACCTGGTAAGGAAATATAAACCATTTCAGAAACAGCATTTTACACATGCAACAAACACATCATCAACATGCACAGAGTGCTACATTGTAGCACCATAATAAAGGGTACGGGTCTAAGTGGATGACTCGATGCCTGGCAAAACGGGGGTTGCTGCTGCTGCATGTGTTCTGTTCTGTACAGGTCTGATATTGTAGTCTAGAGAACATGTAACTTGAGATTACAGATAGGGTGTTATTAGAGATGGGGTTCATTCTTATTAGGGATTGAGGCGTTACTCTGAACTCTTATGGAGTGTGACTGTTTCCTCATTTGAGTTTGTGCTTGTTAGACAACATTTCAACATCTGAAGATGACAGCTAACTTAACATGACCCATTTGCAATATTTAGAACACATCAGATCAGATACATGGTGCCCCGATCTGATGTGGTGGATGGGACCACAGAAGGTGTCGCACTGGGCAAAAACTGGTTGAGCCAACGTTGTTTCCACGTTATTTCAACCCCCAAAATAAGTGATGTTGAATGAAGGTGGGAAAACTGATAGAATTTGCAGAAAGTCATCAATCTAAGGGCTTTTCCTATTTTGTTTCACCCAAGTTTTTAACCTAAATGACATGGTGACATTTGTTGTTGATTTCACATTGAATTCACGTCAGTTGACAAACCAAATGTCAATCAAAACTAGATGTTAAACTGACGTCTGTGCCCAGTGGGGTGTGTCTGTCTGTCTCTGTCTGTCTGTCTGTCTGTGTTTTCATGCATGTGTCTATAGCAGGTACAGGGCAGAGATGTGTGCTGCTGTGGTCTGGCTGCAAGACCCATTCCACCTGTATGCTCTGTCATGCTCTAGTGGTTAGAGTGTTGGACTAGTAACCAGAAGGTTGCAAGTTCAAACCCCTGAGCTGACAAAGTACAAATCTGTCTGCCCCTGAACAGGCAGTTAACCCACTGTTCCCAGGCCGTCATTGAAAATAAGAATTTGTTCTTAACTGACTTGCCTAGTTAAATAAAGGTAAAAATAAATCACCAGGGAAACAAGAAACACACCAGATATCCCCAGCACACTGTCTACAGCCCCTCTGCATCAGGTGCAGACTCATGCCGTGGTGTTCACAGACTGACCCTTTTGCTCTGTGGTGAGCATAGCTCTTCCACAATATGTTATCAGCCACCACAATACCACCCATTATCATGACCATATGGACCCCAGGGATGGCAGTAGCTCAAATTGGAAACATGATATGAATGTTTCCAGGAGATGGACCAATCTGTTGACAGGCTTCAGCTTAGTGGAGTTGAACTTGGCACTCCGTGTGAAATTGAGACTAAATTGTGATCATTTTCAATGGGGAAGATTCCTCTGTGGCGAACAAGTCTTCAATATATGCTGATGTTATAATGGCTTTATAAAATACATTTCATTGATTGATTTGACATAGACGTGTGTGTGTGTGTGTGTATGTATGTGTATATATATATAGGTGGACATATATATAGGTGGACATCGGCTAGTGAAGGCTGGTAGTAACAGTAAATCCTAACTGTGGCTGATGCCTAGTTCAGACTTCACCAATCAATCAATCAAATGTATTTATAAAGCCTTTTTTTTTTTTTTACATCAGCCGATGTCACAAAGTGCTGTACAGAAACCCTGCCTAAAACCCCAAACCGCAAGCAATGCAGATGTAGAAGCATAAGAGGCAACTTTAATGGTAGCTATTGCAGGTATGAAGATGGAACCAGTCCATTCAACCATCATATTTCACTAATAGTTCCCATTTGGCCTCTTAGGCTTCCTGTCTAATATATCTGGGTAAATGGTGAAATATCAGTCCTAATAGGCTATAGTTGTTTCATATGATAGCTTTCATTTGTAGAGAGATGTGTTGGATGGAAAAACTGTCTATATTAACCATCATCCATCAACTCCTTGTAGAAGTGGAAATTGTATTTGAGTCACAAATGGCACCCTATTTCCTATATAGTGCACTATGTTTGACCAGAGCCCTATGGTCAGAAGTAGTGAACTATTGGAATAGAGTTCCATGTGTGAACATACTGTGTTTCATGTGATGGTTTTTAGTGCTGCATGTCAGGAGGTGTGTTTTTAATGTGCCCCTTGTAATGATGAAGCAGTGTGTATGATGGTGAACAGTTCTGTATCGAGAACATTATGTTTCTTTCTGAGTAATGTCTCCTCTCCTCTAACTAATGGTTCCATTAACACGTCCCTGTCATCAGGCAGGACAAACTACAATGCATGAGAACTAGAAGGAATAGCATAACACTCAATTAGGGATTGTTAAAGAGCAAAAATGGAATCTAAAAAGGTGATTGCTGTAATGGAAAACAGACACAAGCAGGCTAGGGTAGAGATGTAGAATGCATCCCAAATGGCACCCTATTCCATATACGGTGGACTACTTTTGACCAGTATACTATAAAGAGAATAGAGTGCTATTTTGGATGCACAATATGAGTGTACAGGGCTGCATCTGTCTGATTCATATCCCCACAGTTCACTTGAGGTTGGATGAACACATACTGTAGCAGCACGGCCTCAATCGGAGAGAGACAGTGGGATGGAGGGAACATTTTAGCATAATGCTAATATAATGCTAATCGTGTCTCTCCTGTATGTATGAATGAATGATTTAGAGGGTCAGGACTCTGAACAGAGACCAGTCTGATTACAGAACAATGGAGAGAGCGACGTGGAGCGACTGAGAGCAGAGTCAAGTAGGATCAGGTTGACAATGATGAGTGGATGAAAGGATGAAAGGAGGAGTAGGAAGAGGTGGAGTAGGACGGGAAGAGAGATATAGGTCAAGTTCCTGCCCGACTAGATTTGCAGGCATTGCATTGAGTCAACCAATGGTTGCGTGCTATGTCGTCATCATCGACTATGCAGTCGGGCATCAGATGGTGATATCATATGATGTGGTTAGCTGATGTGTTAAAAATACAGTACCTATCCAGGCATTGTAAGATCTTGCATGTATTTGCAATGTACTTGGGAAGGAACTTGACCATAGTGATCTATCGTATGAGGCCATGTAAAAACCTTGTACACATGATCTTGATGTGTACATGCATCCTGAACTTATGGACTGGCATGTTGAATCTAGCTAGTGTTATGAATAACTAGGGTATTTTGGGGGGCAGGTAGCCGAAGTGGTGAGAGCTTTGGGCCAGTAACCGAAAGGTTGCTAGATCAAATCCCTGAGCTGATAATTAAAACATCTGTCGTTCTGCCCCTGAACAAGGCAGTTAACCCACTGTTCCTAGGCTGTCATTGTGAAAAATAATTTGTTCTTAACTGACTTGCCTAGATAAACTAAAGGATAAATATGGCTGAGAACTGAAGTTGGCCATCCCTCGATCTAGACTAGGTTATGTCCCAAATGGCACCCTATATAGTGCACTATGGGCCCTGGTCAAAAGTAGTACTGGACGTTACAGTATAGAGAATAGGGTGCCATTTGGGATGCAACCTAGATGATGGAACACCACTCCTGGGTCTTAAAGGGCTCAAATCCATTCTGACACATCAACTGCACACTGTCCCGTGGAGGAGAATAATGAACCTCCTATCAGACAGATGCTGCAACACTGTGTTGTGATGCTATAAGGCAGTATCCTGCCCCACGGTGCCACCTTCCATCATCTCAGCTCATTAAGCCTGGTTAGCTCGTTTATCTTCTCTATAGAAGCCAGTCTGAATAAAGCTGTAAATAAGATAACGTGTCATAATGAATTAAGTCTCCCCTCTAGGTGGGTTTCATTCAGCAGGATTGTATTCATTAATGCACACCGTAGCAAAATGTTTCGCAACTGAAAAAATGTTGTAAACGAAAATTACCGTTTCTTATTGGAAAAGTTCAGGTCTATTTTCTTCCGTTTGGTTTCTAGTGAATACTACCCAGGAATTTGATTGTTTAATGAGGGATGAGATTAATCAGGACTTTTTCACTTAGCAACATTCAGATTCAGTGTTTAATAGTCACATGTACAGGGTTGCAGGTGTGATTGCTGGGTACAGTGAAAATCTTAGGCTTCGAGTTCCAAGATGCAGGACTAAGTTAATTAAAATGATCTAAATGGTAATAAAAACACCAACAATATGAATATAAATGGCACTATATGCTATGTACAATAACTGTAGCAGTGATGAATAAATAAGGCAGAGTAAAGACTGTTGAGGGGGTGGGGGAGAAAAATGACCATTGAGGGAGTGTGGGGACTAAACAGAATTAAAAACCTGTTTTGATCAGCAGTCTGTTCTTCACCTGTAGTTTGTCCCAGCAGTTCATTAAATATGTAATAACACCATGTTCATAAAGTGCTTCTCTGAAACCCAATAATGCTAAGATCAGGGACCAGTACACAGTGTATTTACATGAGCATATTTTGGATATTACTGACTAGGTCAGAGAACTAGTCATCTGGAATATGATTATGATTCTGGTCAGCCACCGCAAATACCCATCACCATTCTGCCTGGCTGGTGGTGTCTCTGGGTGGCAGCTGGCACGTTGCCACACTTCCTATCCCACATCTGTTTTACAGGGTGGCTGACAAGGTGAGGGATGGGTGGCTGATGGATGGCTGATTGATGGATCAGAGGCTACTGATAGATGCTGCAGTAGTCCTACAGTAACAGTGTTTTAGATGCTGCAGTAGTCCTACAGTAACAGTGTTTTAGATGCTGCAGTAGTCCTACAGTAAGTGTTTTAGATGCTGCAGTAGTCCTACAGTAACAGTGTTTTAGATGATGCAGTAGGCCGACAGTAACAGTGTTTTAGATGATGCAGTAGTCCTACAGTAACAGTGTGATAGATGATGCAGCTGGCCTACAGTAAGTGTTTTAGATGCTGCAGTAGTCCTACAGTAACAGTGTTTTAGATTATGCAGTAGTCCTACAGTAACAGTGTGATTGATACAGTAGGCCTGCAGTAAGTGTTATAGATGATGCAGCAGACCTACAGTAACAGTGTGATAAATGATGCAGTAGGCCTACAGTAAAAGTGTGATGGATGATGCAGTAGGTCTACAGTAACAGTGTGATAGAAGATTCAGTAGACCTACAGTAACAGTGTGATTGATGATACAGTAGGCCTGCAGTAAGTGTTATAGATCCTGCAGTACTCCTACAATAACAGTGTTTTAGATGATGCAGTAGTTCTACAGTAACAGTGTGATAGATGATGCAGTAGACCTACAGTAACAGTGTGATAGATGATGCAGTAGGCCTACAGTAACAGTGTGATAGATGATTCAGCTTGCCTACAGTAACAGTGTGATAGATGATGCAGCTTGCCTACAGTAACAGTGTGATAGATGATGCAGCTTGCCTACAGTAACAGTGTTTTAGATGATGCAGTAGTCCTACAGTAACAGTGTGATAGATGATGCAGCTGGCCTACAGTAAGTGTTTTAGATGCTGCAGTAGTCCTACAGTAACAGTGTTTTAGATTATGCAGTAGTCCTACAGTAACAGTGTTTTAGATTATGCAGTAGTCCTACAGTATCAGTGTGATTGATACAGTAGGCCTGCAGTAAGTGTTATAGATGATGCAGCAGACCTACAGTAACAGTGTGATTGATGATACAGTAGGCCTACAGTAACAGTGTGATAGATGATGCAGCTGGCCTACAGTAACAGTGTGATAAATGATGCAGTAGGCCTACAGTAAAAGTGTGATGGATGATGCAGTAGGTCTACAGTAACAGTGTGATAGAAGATTCAGTAGACCTACAGTAACAGTGTGATTGATGATACAGTAGGCCTGCAGTAAGTGTTATAGATCCTGCAGTACTCCTACAATAACAGTGTTTTAGATGATGCAGTAGTTCTACAGTAACAGTGTGATAGATGATGCAGTAGACCTACAGTAACAGTGTGATAGATGATGCAGTAGGCCTACAGTAACAGTGTGATAGATGATTCAGCTTGCCTACAGTAACAGTGTGATAGATGATGCAGCTTGCCTACAGTAACAGTGTGATAGATGATGCAGCTTGCCTACAGTAACAGTGTGATAGATGATGCAGTAGACCTACAGTAACAGTATGATAGATGATGCAGCTGGCCTACAGTAACAGTGTGATAGATGATGCAGCTGGCCTACAGTAACAGTGTGATAGATGATGCAGTAGACCTACAGTAACAGTGTGATAGATGATGCAGCTTGCCTACAGTAACAGTGTGATAGATGATGCAGTAGGCCTACAGTAACAGTGTGATAGATGATGCAGTAGACCTACAGTAACAGTGTGATAGATGATGCAGCTTGCCTACAGTAACAGTGTGATAGATGATGCAGTAGGCCTACAGTAACAGTGTGATAGATGATGCAGTAGACCTACAGTAACAGTGTGATAGATGATGCAGTAGACCTACAGTAACAGTGTGATAGATGATGCAGCTGGCCTACAGTAACAGTGTGATAAATGATGCAGTAGGCCTACAGTAACAGTGTGATTGATGATACAGTAGGCCTGCAGTAAGTGTTATAGATCCTGCAGTACTCCTACAATAACAGTGTTTTAGATGATGCAGTAGTTCTACAGTAACAGTGTGATAGATGATGCAGTAGACCTACAGTAACAGTGTGATAGATGATGCAGTAGGCCTACAGTAACAGTGTGATAGATGATTCAGCTTGCCTACAGTAACAGTGTGATAGATGATGCAGCTTGCCTACAGTAACAGTGTGATAGATGATGCAGCTTGCCTACAGTAACAGTGTGATAGATGATGCAGCTTGCCTACAGTAACAGTGTGATAGATGATGCAGTAGACCTACAGTAACAGTGTGATAGATGATGCAGCTTGCCTACAGTAACAGTGTGATAGATGATGCAGTAGGCCTACAGTAACAGTGTGATAGATGATGCAGTAGACCTACAGTAACAGTGTGATAGATGATGCAGTAGGCCTACAGTAACAGTGTGATAGATGATTCAGCTTGCCTACAGTAACAGTGTGATAGATGATGCAGCTTGCCTACAGTAACAGTGTGATAGATGATGCAGCTTGCCTACAGTAACAGTGTGATAGATGATGCAGCTTGCCTACAGTAACAGTGTGATAGATGATGCAGTAGACCTACAGTAACAGTGTGATAGATGATGCAGCTGGCCTACAGTAACAGTGTGATATATGATGCAGCTGGCCTACAGTAACAGTGTGATAAATGATGCAGTAGGCCTACAGTAAAAGTGTGATAGATGATGCAGTAGGTCTACAGTAACAGTGTGATAGAAGATTCAGTAGACCTACAGTAACAGTGTGATTGATGATACAGTAGGCCTGCAGTAAGTGTTATAGATCCTGCAGTACTCCTACAATAACAGTGTTTTAGATGATGCAGTAGTTCTACAGTAACAGTGTGATACATGATGCAGTAGACCTACAGTAACAGTGTGATAGATGATGCAGTAGGCCTACAGTAACAGTGTGATAGATGATTCAGCTTGCCTACAGTAACAGTGTGATAGATGATGCAGCTTGCCTACAGTAACAGTGTGATAGATGATGCAGCTTGCCTACAGTAACAGTGTGATAGATGATGCAGCTTGCCTACAGTAACAGTGTGATAGATGATGCAGTAGACCTACAGTAACAGTGTGATAGATGATGCAGCTTGCCTACAGTAACAGTGTGATAGATGATGCAGTAGGCCTACAGTAACAGTGTGATAGATGATGCAGTAGACCTACAGTAACAGTGTGATAGATGATGCAGCTGGCCTACAGTAACAGTGTGATAGATGATGCAGCTGGCCTACAGTAACAGTGTTTTAGATGATGCAGTAGTCCTACAGTAACAGTGTGATAGATGATGCAGCTGGCCTACAGTAACAGTGTGATAGATGATGCAGCTGGCCTACAGTAACAGTGTGATAGATGATGCAGCTGGCCTACAGTAACAGTGTGATAGATGATGCAGTAGTCCTACAGTAACAGTGTGATAGATGATGCAGCTGGCCTACAGTAACAGTGTGATAGATGATGCAGCTGGCCTACAGTAACAGTGTGATAGATGATGCAGTAGACCTACAGTAACAGTGTGATAGATGATGCAGTAGACCTACAGTAACAGTGTGATAGATGATGCAGTAGGCCTACAGTAACAGTGTGATGATGCAGCTGGCCTACAGTAACAGTGTTTTAGATGATGCAGTAGTTCTACAGTAACAGTGTGATAGATGATGCAGTAGACCTACAGTAACAGTGTGATAGATGATGCAGTAGGCCTACAGTAACAGTGTGATAGATGATGCAGCTGGCCTACAGTAACAGTGTTTTAGATGATGCAGTAGTTCTACAGTAACAGTGTGATGATGCAGTAGGCCTACAGTAACAGTGTTTTAGATGATGCAGTAGGCCAACAGTAACAGTGTGATAGATGATACAGCTGGCCTACAGTAACAGTGTGATGTGTAGCCTAACTGTGTTAGTGTACCAGCTTTATTCATCTACACAGCCCCAGGAGAACAGCCCCAGTGACCTTGCTGCTGCAGTAATATAAAAGTGTGTTTGAAATGGCTCCCTATATAGAGAATAGCGTGCTGTTTGGGATGCAGACAACGACAGCCCCATATTCATAAGGACCGCCCGTGCATTCCATGTCTAAGCACTCAGTCTCAGTGTAAGGATCACTATTTCTCATCTTTATATTTTCCTTGATTTAAGTTGAAATCTAAATGTAAATCAGTAATAGTGAGGTGACTAAACTCAGGCTACTGTTTGTCACATGGCTTATATCCTGCTGTCTAAACATGACAAAGCAGTGTGTGTACTTGCGTGTCTGTTTAGGATGTCATGCTGCTTGATAGTCTTAGTGGGTATATACAGTTTGGATATAAGGGCGCAAGGCGAGACCCAGATACAGTTACAGGAGGCAGATGGTTAGAGTCCAAGGTGTTTATTAACAGTCCAAAAGAGGTAGGCAAAAGAATGGTCGTGGACAGGCAAAATGTCAAAACCAGTTCAGAGTTCCATAGGTACAGAATTGCAGGCAGGCTCGAGGTCAGGGCAGGCAGAATGGTCAGGCAGGCTCGAGGTCAGGGCAGGCAGAATGGTCAGGCAGGCTCGAGGTCAGGGCAGGCAGAATGGTCAGGCAGGCTCGAGGTCAGGGCAGGCAGAATGGTCAGGCAGGCTCGAGGTCAGGGCAGGCAGAATGGTCAGGCAGGCTCGAGGTCAGGGCAGGCAGAATGGTCAGGCAGGCTTGAGGTCAGGGCAGGCAGAATGGTCAGGCAGGCTCGAGGTCAGGGCAGGCAGAATGGTCAGGCAGGCTCGAGGTCAGGGCAGGCAGAATGGTCAGGCAGGCTCGATGTCAGGGCAGGCAGAATGGTCAGGCAGGCTCGAGGTCAGGCAGGCTCGAGGTCAGGGCAGGCAGAATGGCAGGCAGGCACGAGGTCAGGGCAGGCAGAATGGCAGGCAGGCACGAGGTCAGGGCAGGCAGAATGGTCAGGCAGGCTCGAGGTCAGGGCAGGCAGAATGGTCAGGCAGGCTCGAGGTCAGGGCAGGCAGAATGGCAGGCAGGCACGAGGTCAGGGCAGGCAGAATGGCAGGCAGGCACGAGGTCAGGGCAGGCAGAATGGTCAGGCAGGCTCGAGGTCAGGGCAGGCAGAATGGTCAGGCAGGCACGAGGTCAGGGCAGGCAGAATGGTCAGGCAGGCTCGAGGTCAGGGCAGGCAGAATGGTCAGGCAGGCTCGAGGTCAGGGCAGGCAGAATGGCAGGCAGGCTCGAGCTCAGGGCAGGCAGAATGGCAGGCAGGCACGAGGTCAGGGCAGGCAGAATGGTCAGGCAGGCTCGAGGTCAGGGCAGGCAGAATGGTCAGGCAGGCACGAGGTCAGGGCAGGCAGAATGGTCAGGCAGGCTCGAGGTCAGGGCAGGCAGAATGGTCAGGCAGGCTCGAGGTCAGGGCAGGCAGAATGGCAGGCAGGCTCGAGGTCAGGGCAGGCAGAATGGCAGGCAGCCACGAGGTCAGGGCAGGCAGAATGGCAGGCAGGCACGAGGTCAGGGCAGGCAGAATGGTCAGGCAGGCTCGAGGTCAGGGCAGGCAGAATGGCAGGCAGCCACGAGGTCAGGGCAGGCAGAATGGCAGGCAGGCACGAGGTCAGGGCAGGCAGAATGGTCAGGCAGGTGGGAATGGAGTCCAGAAAAACAGGCAAAGGTCAAAACTGGGAGTACTAGTAAGAATAGAAAAGCAGGCGCATGGGAAAAGCACTCTGGTTGCCTTGAACATACAAGATGAACTGCTACAGAGAGGCAGGATACACAGGGATAAAAACATCAGGGAAAATAATCCACACCTGGAGGGGGTGGAGACAATCACAAGGACAGGTGAAACAGATCAGGGCGTGACACTGGGAGCAGAGTTGAATGGTCAGAAATCGGTATGTATTGGGCTACGTCCCAAATAGAACCCTATTCCCTATATATTGCACTACATTTGACCTGGGCCCATATTTAGGTGTTCACTAAATAAGGAATAGGCTGCCATTAGGCCTGGTCTGTCTGTATCTGTTATGTTTCTGGGTCATAATGCTTCTTAGTACAGGAAACTTTCTAATGCCCCCTGCCCCCTGTAGCGCTACATACCTGTCTGGATTAGTAGCCTTTGACCGACATTACAGAGAAAATACCAGGGCCATGTCCCAAATAGAACCCTATTCCCTATATAGTGCACTACTTTTGAACAAGGTCCATAGGTCTCTGGTCAAAAGTAGAGCACTAGATAGGGTACCATTGGGATAGATCCCAGGCTAAGCTCAAAATCAGCCTTGGTAACCAACACTGTGCAGCCTCTTATAATTTTCATTGAGCAACGTTCTGGAACTAATCACAATGGAACACCACAGTCCCTGTTTGGTCTTCATGCTGCTAGTCCCCACATCAATATTTTGCTGAGAAAAGCTGTTTATTTTTTCGCAACAAACGTGTTAGTGATGTTTATGTTTTTTGCCTGAGGCAAATTGAAACCTTCAGCCACATTTACTGGATGTACTTAGTTGGGCCATGATCTTTCAATTCCCATTAAAAGGCATATTGAGGTGATGAAGACATGGTTACAGCTTGGGAGACTTCTGTCCTGTTGTCTTGTGGAATTTGAGCTTCATAGAATTAAGTTAAACATTTACCTGAAGACATGGACATTCAGAACGTATCTGAGGAATGGACAGGCATATTTCAGCTTGTGTTAGCTCTTCACCCAGGAAGTAGACAGTCTGGAGGTTCTGATGACACTGCCAGAAAATAATGAGTACAACATGTAAACATGCCAATGTTATGTCACGTATTAACATCCCCCTTCTTCCCATTGGCTGGGCCGGACTGTGAGTGTGATTGCATCTCAAATGGCACTCTTTACCCTATATAGTCCACTTCTAGGGAATAGGGTGCCATTTGGGACTCAGGCTGAGAGCGCTAGGAGGGTCTGACGTGAAGAAACAGACATCACAGCTCCACATCTCTGGATGAAAACAGATGTGTCAGTATGCATGTCTCTTTCATGATGTTACTTTCCTCAAGATCATTTTTTTTTTCAAAAGACCAAAAGCTGGCTGACATATTTGAAACAAGCGTCTACTGTTACAACAGCCCTGTGGTGGGTTGTCTGTAGATAGATAGATCATAGATAGATGTGTGGTTGTATCAGATCTAGAGGGAATAGCTTTGTATCAATCAGGAGAGTAGGGGTTGATTTACCACTACATTAACATCAGATCTCTGTTCAGCTCTGCTCAGCTCAGTGGTGATGGCTTCTGGGAGACTTCCCTCCTCCTTCTTCTCCTGCTTCTCAGTTCAGATGCTTCTTTTTGTTTTTCATGGCAGGCATCTAAAATTCATGTTGTCCCAGTTTCTCTGGATCTCTGGATGAGTTTCTCTGGGTTAAAGCCATGTTGCCATACTGCTGCTGTTGCACTCTGGGACAGACATTCTCTCTCTCTCTCCCTTGTTCTCTAATTTTCTCTCTCTCTCACTATGGGCTCATGTCTTGGATGGGGAAACGTGAGTCTTAAAAAATAGTGTTGATTTTCAGAATACATTTCGACTCACATTGGGAATATTCATTCTCTAAACAACAAATCCCAAACCCAGCAGGCCCTCTGAGCGTGTTTGATTGTTTTTAAATTCCCGCGGTTGGTTGAAGTTGAAACACTACAATGGAGCCCTTGGGCTGCTGGGCCTGTTCACAACACACATCAACCCTGTACAATCTACTGACTAGGAATAAAGGAATGGCTCTAGCAGCCAGCAGTATAGCCTTTTAATTAGGAACCACAGTCTATCTGTGCTGTCCCAGAGCAGCCTCCTGTTTGTCCCAGGCAGAAGGGATCAATCCTGGGTTGATGCAGCCGGAGTGACGGGGCAGAAGTAACAGACCAACCTGGGGGTAGGACTGTGACCCAAATGCCACCCTATTCCCTTTAGTGTAGACCTGCCTGCAGTTCCGCTGAAACCCTCCTGCCTTTGTTTGCATCTATTTGCATCTTGTTTACATATATTTACATGTTGTTTACATCTATTTACTACTTGTTTACATTTACATTTCTTCCATAATAATTTGAAATGGGGAGGTATCTTACAAGCCTCCCAGGGTTTTCTACCTTTCCTGCACATGCTCATTTAGTTTTCCTTTTAAACTCTGATCACATTGTTTTGTATTTTCTTGTGTGAAAAAAAAATCTACCAAAGCCTGCTTAGTCTGACATCTGTTTAGTTTAGACCTCTTCCTCTGTAGTAGACCTCTTCCTCTGTAGTAGACCTCTTCCTCTGTAGTAGACCTCTTCCTCTGTAGTAGACCTCTTCCTCTGTAGTAGACCTCTTCCTCTGTAGTAGACCTCTTCCTCTGTAGTAGACCTCTTCCTCTGTAGTAGACCTCTTCCTCTGTAGTGATCTGCCTTCTCATTCCAACTGCTCTCTATAGTGATGTCATGTAGTCCCTTTACATACCATGCTCCAGGTTATAGTGACAAATCTACACTAGCACTGTTGGAGCTATAGGAACACAAGCATTTCACTACCCCCGCAATAACATTAGCTAAATATGTGTATGGGACTAATAAAATGTTATTTTATTTCATTTGATTTTATTGACTGTTTAGATCCTCTCTGCTACTGTGGGAGTCAGTGCATGTGTCTCAAATTGCACCCTATTCCTTACATAGTGCACAGCTTTTTACCAGGGCCCCAGTCGAAAGTAGTGCTTTATATAAGGAATAGGGTGCCATTTGAAAGATGCCAGCCAGCAGCTTTGGCCTCTCAGTGTTGTGTCCCAGTGTTGTGTCCCAGTGTTGTGTCTCCTCTCTGTTTTGTCTCTCTGTGTTGTGTCCCTATGTTCTGTTGTGTCTGGGATGAAGTATCTATGTCGCTGGAAACAAACCACTAAAGCCCAGAGGAGCTGTTAAAGAGATGGGCCACAAGCCACCGCAAAGGCCATGGATCTCTCTCTCTCTCTCTCTCTCTCTCTCTCTCTCTCTCTCTCTCTCTCTCTCTCTCTCTCTCTCTCTCTCTCTCTCTCTCTCTCTCTCTCTCTCTCTCTCTCTCTCTCTCTCTCTCTCTCTCTCTCGTTCATGCGTGGTAACCCTGGAGAATTGCTGATGGGGGATTTTTTGGCAGCTGCCTACATTAGCATGGCCCTGATGGAACATTATGTGCTCACTGCCTCCCCACATTAGCATAAGAGGGCTGTAGGCCATGCCTTCCTGTTCTGGGTAATGGGGACCAGGGGCAAAGCTGGTAGGAAGAGGAGAGGAAGAGAGGAGAGGGGGAAGAGGAGGAGAGGAAATAGGGCTACAGATGGCTGGAGGGGGAGAGAAACAGAGGAGAGGAGGAGAGTAAAGGAGGAGAGAGGGGATATGGGGCTCTGGGGGACGAGATGGGGGCACAGCTGGCTTCTGTCTTGCAGGAGGAAGAGTGGAGAGGAGGAGAGCAGAGAAGGGAAAGGGGGAGAGGTGGGGGTGAGGATATGGCTGCTGCCTGCTGTCTTCCAGAAGGAGAGGAAGAGGAAACTAGAGGTGGGTAGTAGGAAGAGGAGAGAGGAGGTGGGCTGCACTATGTCTATATCTGGAAATAGGGTGTTAGTTGGGATGCAGACAGTGTTTTTCCCAATTTTGCCAATACATTTTATAATACTTCTCTGTGGACATTAATAAAAAACTTAAACCCCCCACCACAGGGAAGAAAGAAAAGATTTACATTAGCCAATCATTTCAACATTTGGGTTATAACTTAGACACTATGTTACTCCACCCCAGAAGATGACTAAGTAATACAACCCACTGGGTACAGATGTCATTTCATTATCTAGTTTTGATTTACATTTGGTTGAGTTGTCAACTAGTGTGAATTCAACGTGAAATAAACAAAACATTTGACATGTCATTGGATTTAGGTTAAATGTTGGGTAAAAAAAAGACTACATCCCCTTACGTTGATGACTTTTTGCAAATCCAATGATTTTTCCACGTAGGGAGGATTATTTAAGATATATCAATCCCTCTAATTACCTCTTTAAACACCTTTTTTCTCACCTTACCTTCTCACCCTTCTGTCTGGTGTCATCTCCCTCCATCTCAACTATCATCGACTGCTTCTGTCTGGAAATAGATATGCATATTTATGCTAATGAGGCATCCAGGGCATGTAAGTCATCTAGGGCTGTGACAATACCAGTATCGCAATATTTTTTCCACGTCAAAAATGAAAACACGAAGCAGACCAAACTCTTTTGTCCTTTTAAAAACCTGCTGTATGCAATATTGTGTGCTATAGAGTACCACAGTATGAGTTATAATACCCATGAATCCTACCGGTAAACAGGGAAATGGTTCCAATCGTTTTCCCACCATTCATTTTTCAAATCGTTTTTCTTTTTTTAGAAACACTTAAAATAAGGGCTGTGTTCCATGTAGACATACCCTGGCGTGGCGTTTTGATAACTGTGTAAATCTCTCTATGTCAAGGTGACTTTTATCAATATTTCTGCTTGTACTTTTGACAAGTGATGGCGCCGGAGGGGAGGGCGGCCGTCTCATTGGCCCTTAACCAACCGTGCTATGTTGTTTGTCTTTTCGTGTTCTTCTTCAATGAGTACTGCTGCTCTTTAATCTCTTACTTTGTTTTTGGCATTTTCTTAACTGCATTGTTGGTTATGGGCTTGTAAGTAAGCATTTCACTGTAAGGTCTACTACACCTGTTGTATTCGGCGCATGTGACAAATACAATTTGATTGGATTTATTTACCCCCCAAAATGAAACGCTAATTAGCTGCGAATGTGGCTATCAGAAAGAACTACAAATACCATGATGATCTAGACAAGACTGCCAAATCGAGTCAAAGGTAAGAATCTCTGGATTAGCTATCTAATGTTAGCTAAATGTAGCATCGAATAAAGTAGCTACATATCTTTAAATGGCCAATACTTTGAACTGTCTTGTGCAAGTTTATCAAATGTCACGCCACGATAAGCCTACACAAAACACAGCCCTTATTTGAAGTGTTTCTAAAATCTCCTAAAATAAGGGTTGAAAATGATTTGAACCATTTCCCTGTTTGACCGCTAGGTTTTATGGGTATTATGACACTCCACTTTGGGGCTCTATAGCTTGAAAATAATGTGACTCTGGATGACAACATAATGTTTTTCTAAAGAACTCAAATCCGCTTTGTGTTTTGTTTCCACACTGTTAACACTGTTAATAAGACAAGTCTGTGTTATGAAACTGCTGATTGCAGTGTCATTTAATTCCAGTTTGCCTCTAACTAAGATATGTGGCTCATACATATATTCATGAGAGAGTAATGGACAATTGAACATGTTCCATTCCCATAGTTTAAATGTAGGATTTCAGCTTGGCAGCCCTGTGGTTATTTATCCCCTTATTGCCTATTGTTCTGTTTTGAGCTGCAAGGCATAGGATCCATCCCAAATGGCACTCTATTCCCTATACACACTATTTTTGACCAGGGCCAATAGGGAATAGGGTTCCATTTGGGACACTTACTCAACCAGTATAGAGAGAAATAACAAGGATTTATACTGTTGTATTATACAAAAGAGAAACAAGGCTACAGGTGTAGGATCTTAAGCTGATTAATCTTTTGTTGCTGAGAATTGTCCTGCACAGAAGGAAATGCAAACTTGTAGTGTATAAAGTTTGTATTTCCACTTTGAAATATAAGACTTGATTTGCCCTAACAAAAAATGTATCAACCCTTACAAAAATGTAAATTTATCATATTACACATAATAATTCCCATTTCCTGTTGCTGCAGGATTATTTCCCTGCTGTAGCAAACTGGCTCAAATTAAGATCCTGCATCTGAATGTGACTCTATAATATTTCTTATCGTGAATGCTGCAGGCCTCTTATAGCATAGTGGCTGTAACAGTGCCATAGTCCTTCAGTGTTAGGAGCATGTTTCATTCTCTGCCAGTTGGGACAGAAATGAGAAAACGTATTTGGGTCCAATGTTTTCTCTCATCTAGACAATCCGTTTTCCATATGGAGATTATCTAATTTTTGGGGTTATTGTTGCAGCGCTGAAAAGCACATGGCACATTTCCAGGCTTCTGACAGGCTTCTGACAGAAAATCCCTCCATCTTTGGAGAGGCTTGAATATGTCTGCCCCAATTCTGTGCATTACGATGATAGTTTCCTACTTCTGGGCTCAGTGAAGAAGGTCTGCGCTCTGCATCATCTCTGCACTCTTCAAAACAATGGTTCCGAAAGGGTTCTTTGGCTGTCCCCATAGGAGAACCCTTTTTGGTTCCAGGTAAAAACCCTTTTTGGCTCCAGGTAGAAGCATTTTGGGTTCCATGTAGAACCCTCTGTGGAAAGGGATCTATATTAAACCCAAAACGGTTCTACTTGGAAACCAAAAGGATTCTACCTGGAACCAACAATGGTTCTCCTATGGGGACAGCCGAAAAACCCTTTTAGGTTCTAGATAGCACCTTTATTTCTAGATCTAAATAAGTGCAATGAAGAAATGGTGTGTGCGTGTGTGCGTGTGCGTGTGCGTGTGTGCGTGTGCGTGTGTGTGTGTGTGTGTGTGTGTGTGTGTGTGTGTGTGTGTGTGTGTGTGTGTGTGTGTGTGTGTGCTAGGGCTTTGTGGTAGTGGCAGCTGCAGTGCAGGTGAATAACTCAACCCAGGTTGTGTTTCTCCCACTGCTCCCCAGAGAGCTGTGTTTCTGGTGGCAGGAAGCCAGCTGGCCTGGTGCTCTATATGCATCCCAAATGACACCCTATTCCCTATGTAGTGCATTACTTTTGACCATAGCACTATGGGCCCTGGTCAAAAGTAGTGCACTATATAAGTAACAGGGTGTCATTTGGGATGTGCTCTCTGATGCTCTGACCTCTGTTGACCTTGGAGTAACAACACGTCTTAGACTGGAGATTGGGTAGAGTAGCAGCAGAGAACAGGCAGTAAATAGGCCTGGAAATAAGTTTTCATTAGGTTAATTTAAGCACATTTCCCCAACTCCAGTCCTCGAGACCAACTCATCTCATTCAACTCATTGAGTGCTTGATGATTAGTTGGCAAGTTGAATCAGGTGTGCTTGTCTGGGGCCACAACAAAAATGTGTGCTGTTGGTGGTACTGGAGGACTGGAGTTGGGAAACACTGCATTAAAGGTTCAGTTCAGCACGGTCTCTCTCTCTCATCCCCAGAGCACCAGAGGAGGACCAAACCATATTAGGATGGCTCAGAGGATTAGAGGCTTCTCTGCAGAAACATCAGACTGCATTGACACGTCCTTGGCTTGCTCTGAGGCATTTCCGTCGCACACTGAGAGTGGCTAGCCTAGCCACACATACCTGCTGCCAGCTCGGTGTTACCAATGACAATAGGAAGTATGTCTCATCAGAGAACAATGTCTTGTCATATTGTAGACATTGTTAACATCTCCGGTCAACAGAGGATGCGTCCCAAATGGACAAGAACGTTTCACCAGAACCCCATATCGTGCAGTACTTTTGACCATGGCCCATCCACCATTTGGGACACAAACTGAGGCTTCATAACCATCCATGAGAGCTGGGGGACGTTGTGTGTCCTATCTAAAAACCTCAGCATTTTAATTATCACAGACTTAGTCCTGTTTAGACTAGCTTCTTGTCTTGTATAAATTGTAACCTCTTCTCAGGCTGTCTATGTTCAGCTGAAGACACAGGAGGCCTCGATACCTCCTGCTTTAAACAGAATACAGAGTCTCTATGGAAGTAATAGTCCTGCTCTGTATAGAGAGGGGGCATCCCAAATGGCACCCTATTCCCTATATAGTGCATTACTTTTGACCAGAGCTCAATTGGCCATGGTTAATAGTAGTGCACTATATGGGGAATAGGGTTTCATTTGGGTTGCAGTCACTGATGTCACAGGATAGGTTCCTGCTATCTGCTGTATGTCTGTCTGCCTGTTCTGGAAGTCTGGGACATCCCTCACATGGGTGTGTTAAACTATGAACACTGACCAAGCTACTGTCTGTCTGTCTGTTCGGGCTCTGTCCCTCAGGCCTCACACTCCTGTTCTCATAGAGAATTCAAGAAAGAATAAACCATATTCCATGAAGGTTACAGCACAGACCTGATGACAGTTAAAACCATGTACCCCTGCCTATTAACATCCCACATTCCCCCATCCCAGAGTGTCCTCTCCTGACTGACTCCCAGCTGAGTAATGTTATATTCTGTTCAGCCCTGGCTCCAACCACCTGCAGGCCTCTGAGCTGACTGGCCTCATTGACTTGTAGTGCACGTTGTCTGTGGAGTGTGTCCCTGAACTGCCAATGAGAATATCTGTAGTGACATGTGGAAGTGTTTGAGTCTGGCCAGCTTCGCCTTGCATGCTGAGGAAAGGAGCTGCATTCTGAAATCAGCCTGTCCTGACTTCTCTGCCGCCAGTACGCACCTCACTACAGAGTCAATGTGTGGGGGTACAGGTTAGTTGAGGTAATTGAGATCATATGTACATCCAGGTAGGGGTAAAGTGACTATGTATAGATAAAAAAACAACGAGTTACAGCACTGTTTAAAAAAAAGGGCGGGGTCAATGCAAATAGTCTGGGTAGCCATTTGAGTATGGCTACCCAGTGTGCTCAGTCCACGATCATCTCCTTTGTCTTGATCACGTTAAGGGAGAGGTTGTTGCCCGGGCACCACACTGCCAGGTCTCTGACCTCCTCCCTATAGGCTGTCTCATCGTTGTCGGTAATCAGCCTACCACCGTTGTGTCGTCAGCAAGCTTAATGATGATGTTGGAGTTGTGCTTGGCCACACTGTCGTGTGTAAACAGGGAGTACCTGAGGGGACTAAGGACGTCCCCCTGAGGGGCCCCCGTGTTGAGGATCAGCCTAGCAGATGTGTTGTTACCAAACCTTACCACCTGTGGGCAGCCTGTCCTGAAGTCCAGGATTCAGTTGCAGAGGGAGGTGTTAAGTCCCAGGGTCCTTAGTCCCAGGGTTACGATTATATCAAGACTGAGGGGAAAACATTTGACTTCAGAATGGTTAGATAGAAGCATTACAACACATTTAAATTAACAACCTGATATGATATAAAGGCTTTATAGAGCATTCATAAACATAACAAATATGCCTTACAAAGCAGCAAAAGCAACATTAGCCTGAAGATGTGACTAGCTATCTCCATCTCAAAGGAAGCCTGCATGTATCCGCAAAGTATCTCAGAGTAGGAGTGCTGATCTAGCATCAGTTTTTACTTTTGGAATATGAAGAAAAAGATTGTATGGACAGATCCTAGATCAGCACTCCCGAGACGCTTTGTGGATATGGGCCCAGATCTCTCTCCAGAGGCTCCGTTTTAAGCCTGCTGCTAGTAGGCTGTTATCACAGAGAACAGTCTCTGCCTGGTTCTGGTTCTATTGGGCCAGATGTTCCCTGGATGTTCCTATCCAGGCCTCTTTCTCTCTCTGCCTTGTATTCTATTATCACAGTGTCTCTGTTGGCTGTCCTTGTATACACACACACACACACACACACACACACACACACACACACTGTGCTGTCCATTCTGCCGATTATCTGTCTCCTCTTGTCTCTCTGTGGGGATCAGCAAGCTCTGAGAGGAGGTGTGTGTGTGTGTGCACAGAGCTCCTAAATGGCTGGTTCTGTTTTCCGCTTCCAGGAGATGGAGAGAGAGGGGAAGAAAGTTCAAACAACAAAGCTTCAGTGTTTTTATTACTCAGATCGGGTGGTTAAATGTAAAGATAATATTACAGTTGACAAGTTTTCTTTACATGTGCATGAGTGAATCAAAACAAGAAACACATTTAATGTTGTTTTGAAAACAAATGAATTAGCTATTAGCTCATGCAAAATGTAAACGTTTGAGAGTGTGACATAAAATGTACACTGAGTGTACAAAACATTAAGAGCTCCTTCCTATTATTGAGTTACACCCCCCTTTGCCCTTAGAACAGCCTCAATTCATCAGGGCATGGACTCTACAAGGTGTTGAAAGCATAGGGATGTTGGCCCATGTTGACTCCAATGATTCCCACAGTTGTGTCAAGTTGGTTGGGTTTCCTTTGGATGGTGAAAAACTCAGCAGCGTTGCAGTTCTTGACACACTCAAACCGGTGCGCCTGGCACCTACTACCATAACCTGTTCAAAGGCACTTAACCTTTTGTCTTGCCCATTCACCCTCTGAATGGCATACATACACAATCTATGTCTCAAGGCTTCAAAATACTTATTTGACCCGTCTCCTCTCCATCATCTGCACTGATTTGAAGTGGATTTAACAAGTGACATCAATAAGGGATCATACCTTTCACCTGGTTAGTCTATGTCATGCAAAGGACATTTTCTAATGTTTTGTACACTCAATGTATACTGTGTTTATAATGAAAGGACCTTTTAAATACGGCCTTCTGTTTTTAATTTAATCCAATAGTGTCAGGGCAGTGACCATTAGACTGATTATGATGCTTCATTCTATATCTCCTGATATCTCAAGGAGTGATAGGTATCATTTTTGTCTTAATCTGTCTTTTTGCTACGTAGCTAGGGCCATCTACTCTAAGTGCTGCCTGTCTTCCCAGTAGCCTACTTGGTGTGTGAACTGTTAACTGCTATCAACTAGCTGATAACTGTTGACACATCAACCAGAATTAATGGGCAGGGCAATTTGTGAATGTTGTTGTCTTCATAATCAGTGGTTGTATTGGAAGGGGAGTGGTTTCTCCTATCCTAGGCAATCAACAATTAGTTATGAGTGGTGTGCTATTCCCATCTGCAAGGAAAGGATTCGTGTTAGTACTTCAGTCTCCTCTGTTTTATCAGCGGCAGTTCCGTTGCAAAACTAAGACCGTTGCCACAGACTGTTCTGACGAGTGTTTCTGCCGAGTTATTTGAGGAAGGAATGAGAAGAAGGCTCCACACCACTCTCTCACTTGAGCATCTTAACTAGTTATTTTCAGATTTAATTTGACTCTTTTGTAGCTTTGGCAACTATGTGTGTGATTTCTATACCTGTTCGCTCCTCTCCCTGTCGGCTTTACAGACACTACCCCACACCTTGGCTGCAACCCTTCTAATTTAGTGGACCCTGCACACCCAACCCATGTGGAATTCCTGGTCTCTAGCAGCTTTTGGAACTGCCGATCTGCAGTCAAGAATGCAGAGTTCATGTCAGCCTATGCTGCCCTTCAGTCCCTTGACTTGTTGCTCCTGACAGAGACATGGATCACCTCAGAGAACACTTCTGCTCTCTCTTCATCTGACTACGTTTCTCATAGTCCAAGAGCATCTGGTCATTGTGGTGGTGGCACAGGGCTACTCATTTCTCCTAAGTGGAGATTTTCTCTTTTCCCCCTCACTTACCTGTCCATCTCCTCATTTGAATTCCATGCTGTCACTTGACAACAATGTTAAGCTTGTGTGGACATCTGTTGCCCATCAGGTGCCCTGAGTCCTCAATGAGCTTGACACCTTGATAAGCAAACTTCCTAATGATGGCTCACCACTCATTGAAATGGGTGACTTTAACATCCCCATCGTCTGACTTCAATTAATTTCTTTCCACTCCTTTCCTCTTTTGACCTCTCCCTTTCCCAGTAACCTCCCACTCACAAGGCAGGCAATATTCTTGACCTCATCTTAATAATAATAATAATATATGCCATTTAGCAGACGCTTTTATCCAAAGCGACTTACAGTCATGTGTGCATACATTCTACGTATGGGTGGTCCCGGGAATCGAACCCACTACCCTGGCGTTACAAGCGCCATGCTCTACCAACTGTGCCACAGAAGGACCACAATATAACAAACAATATGTAACAGCAGTGCTGTTTGTCTGGGTGAATGAACAAAAAATACATTTGTTGTTTATCATTAATATTTGATATTTGTGCTTCAAAATAAGATTGGTAATCATTTCATCATTTGCTCCTATTATTGATGTGTGCTGATTTACAGTCTTCCCCAGTGCGTTATCATCTGCAGCTTCCTGTTTAAATCTCATTTGAACACTTCTGATTGGACAGCTGACTGGGGGGCGGTCACAAGAACAACTTCCACCACATGCAATCTCTTATTTTTCCCCCCGAAGTAATCTCTATACTTGAGTAATATGTATGTATTTAGGATTTCTATTTCATACAAGTTAAAGCAGTGTACAAACTGCATCTGTAAATGACTTTTCATGCACTTGATCAAGCGGCTTCTCTTCAAGTGTTACCCAACTGTAAGACATTCATTCATCTATGATCTATTTACTGTCAAGTCTCCTGCTAAGTCACATTCAGTCCACAATCATTGGGACGTCTGGATAATCAGTCCAGCAGTAATATTTGTATTAACAGTCCTTAAATTGTGTGAGGGAATATGCAATTGTGCACATTATCGTATGGTAACAGATTGGCAAAATAAATATAAAAGATGAATGCTCATTGCCTTGGTTAATGTTAGGTAAAAGGATGATGTCAAAATAAAAAATGCCACCGAAATGCTGACATTGACCAAGAAAACACCTGTTAGTTTTGTTTGAAGAACACTTGTCTCAGTACCCACACCTCAATGCAAAAAAAGCTAGAAAACACTGTAGGTACCATGATCATGATACAGTTTCACTACAAAACTGAGTAAAATCAGGGAACAGTCCTCCCATCTTGTTTTAATGTTTGTCCGAGGCCCAGTTCGTCTATGTGTGTTCTTTGAGTGAATCGAAGTTGCTCGCTTACTAATCTCACTGCAACCCCCCTCCATGTCTCTGGTCACTACTTTGTTTTGTTTTCTCTCCAACTCTCTTCCAACCCTACTCACTCGGGCCCTACTCAGATGGTCATGCGCCGCTGCAATCTTCACTCTCTCTCTTTCCTGCTACTCTCTCCTCTTCTATCTTATCCTCTCTTCCGTCTACTAAATCCTTCTCCCTACTATCTGCTGACTCTGCATCTTTGACCAGATGCTCCTCCCTTTCTGTATCCTTTGAGTTGCACTGTCCCCTTTCCTTCCGGGCCGACTTGACCCTCCCCTCCTGCCCCGTGACTCATTGCGAGCTTATAGAACAGGGCAGCTGAGTGAAAATTGAGGAAAATTAAACTTCCAGAAGTACCTATCCTCCTTTCACTCCCTCCTTTCTACCTTCTCTTCTTCTGTATCCACTGCTAAAGGCACTTTCAATCACTATACATTTTTGAACTTCTGCCTCTAACCCTAGGAAACTCTTCCCCTCCTTCCTTAATCCTCTACCCCATCCTCCTCCCTCTCAGCGGACGACTTTGTCAACCACTTTGAAAAGAAGGTTGACAACGTCCGCTCCTCGTTCACTCAGCCTATTGAGTCCACTTGTCCGACTCACACAGAGCAACCCTATGCCTTTACCTCTTTTCCCCCCCTCTCTCCAGATGAAATACTGCGACTAGTGAGGTCTGGCTACCTGACAACCTGCTCTCTCGACCCCATCCCCTCCTACCTTCTCCAGACCATCCCTGGAGACCTTCTTCCATTCCTCACTTTCCTCATCAACTCAACCCTGACCTCTGACTTCAAAATGTCCAGAGTCACTCCCCTCCTCAAGAAAACAACACTCTAACCCTCTAACATCAAAACAGCCCCTTTCTTTTATTTACAAAACACTTGAGCGTGCTGTCTCTGACCAACTCTCTCGATATCCCTCTCAGAACGATCTTCTTGAACCTAACCATTCAGGCTTCAAGGCTGGTCACTCAACCGAGACTGCTCTTCTCTGTGTCACAGAGGCTCTCCGCACTGCCAAAGCTGACTCTCCTCTGTTTTCATTCTTCTATATGTAAACTCAGCAAAAAAAGAAACCTGTCTTTCAAAGATAATTAGAAAAATCCAAATAACTTCACAGATCTTTATTGTAAAGGGTTTAAACACTGTTTCCCATGGTTCAATGAACCATAAACAATTAATGAACATGCACCTGTGGAACAGTCATTAAGACACTAACAGCTTACAGACGGTAAGTAGTAAGGTCACAGTTATGAAAACTTAAGACACTAAAGAGGCCTTTCTACTGACTCTGAAAAACACCAAAATAATGATGTCCAGGGTCCCTCCTCATTTACGTGAATGTGCTTTAGGCATGCTGCAAGGAGGCATGAGGACTACAGATGTGGCCAGGGCAATAAATTGCAATGTCCGTACTCTGAGATGCCTAAGACAGCGATACAGGGAGACAAGACGGACCACTGATTGTCCTCGCAGTGGCAGACCATGTGTAACAACACCTGCACAGGTACAGGATGTCAACAACAACTGCCCGAGTTACAGCAGGAATGTACAATCCCTCCATCAGTGCTCAGACTGTCCGCAATAGGCTGAGAGAGGCTGGACTGAGGGCTTGTTTGCCTGTTGTAAGGCAGGTCCTCACCAGACACCCAGGCAACAATGTTGCCTATGGGTATAAACCCACCATTGCTGGACCAGACAAGACTGGCAAAAAGGGCTCTTCACTGACGAGTCGCGGTTTTGTCTCACCAGGGTTGATGGTCGGATTCGTGTTTATTGTCGAAGGAATGAGCGTTACACTGAGGCCTGTACTCTGGAGCGGGATCGATTTGGAGGTGGAGAATGCGCATTTTCTTCTGTTGAAGCCATTCTGTTGTTTATTTACTTCTGTGTTTTGAGTCGTTGTCCTGTTGCATCACCCAACTTCTGTTGAGCTTCAATTGGCGGACAGATAGCCTAACATTCTCCTGCAAAATGTCTTGATTAGCTTGAGAATTCATTTTTCCGTTGATGATAGCAAGCTGTCCAGGCCCTGAGGCAGCAAATCAGCCCCAAACCATGATGCTCCCTCCACCATACTTTACAGTTGAGATGAGGTGTTGGTGTGCTGTGCCTTTTCTTCTCCACACATAGTGTTGTGTGTTCCTTCCTTCCAAACAACTCAACTGTAGTGTCATCTGTCCACAGAATATTTTGCCATTAGCGCAGTGGAACATCCAGGTGCACTTTTGCAATCTTCTTCTGTGGAGTCCTCCCATGAACACCATTCTTGTTTAGTGTTTTACTTATTGTAGACTCGTCAACAGAGATGTTAGCATGTTCCAGAGATTTCTGTAAGTCTTTAGCTGACACTCTTTTAAACCTGATTGAGAATTCTGCGCCGTGCTCTTGTAGTCATATTTGCAGGATGGCCACTTCTAGGAAGTGTAGCAACAGTGCTTTCTCAAATTATAGACAATTTGTCTTACTGTAGACTGATGAACATCAAGGCTCTCAGAGATACTTTTGTAACCCTTTCCAGCTTTATGCAAGTCAACAATTCTTAATCTTAGGTCTTCTGAGATCACTTTTGTTCGAGTCAGGGTTCACATCAGGCAATACTTCTTGTGAATAGCAAACTCAATCTCGTTTCATTGATTGGATTCCAAGTTAGCTGACTCCTGACTCCAATCAGCTTTTGGAGAAGTCATTAGCCTCGGGGTTCACATACTTTTTCCAACCTACACTGTGAATGTTTAAATTATCTATTCAAAATAGACGAGAAAAATACAATAATTTGTGTGATATTAGTTTAAGCACACAATGTTTGTCTATTGTTCTGAGTTAGATGAAGATCAGATCAAATTTGATGACCAATTTATGCAGAAATCCTGGTAATTCCAAAGGGTTCACATACTTTTTCTTGCCACTGTATATACTGTATTTTATTTATAATGTTTACATATCTTACATTACTCATATCACATGTATATACTGTATTTTATTTATAATGTTTACATATCTTACATTACTCATATCACATGTATATACTGTATTTTATTTATAATGTTTACATATCTTACATTACTCATATCACATGTATATACTGTATTTTATTTATAATGTTTACATATCTTACATTACTCATATCACATGTATATACTGTATTTTATTTATAATGTTTACATATCTTACATTACTCATATCACATGTATATTCTGTATTTTATTTATAATGTTTACATATCTTACATTACTCATATCACATGTATATACTGTATTTTATTTATAATGTTTACATATCTTACATTACTCATATCACATGTATATACTGTATTTTATTTATAATGTTTATCTTACATATCTTCACACATTTTATTTATAATGTTTACATATCACATGTATATACTGTATTTTATTTATAATGTTTACATATCTTACATTACTCATATCACATGTATATACTGTATTTTATTTATAATGTTTACATATCTTACATTACTCATATCACATGTATATACTGTATTTTATTTATAATGTTTACATATCTTACATTACTCATATCACATGTATATACTGTATTTTATTTATAATGTTTACATATCTTACATTACTCATATCACATGTATATTCTGTATTTTATTTATAATGTTTACATATCTTACATTACTCATATCACATGTATATACTGTATTTTATTTATAATGTTTACATATCTTACATTACTCATATCACATGTATATACTGTATTTTATTTATAATGTTTACATATCTTACATTACTCATATCACATGTATATACTGTATTTTATTTATAATGTTTACATATCTTACATTACTCATATCACATGTATATACTGTATTTTATTTATAATGTTTACATATCTTACATTACTCATATCACATGTATATACTGTATTTTATTTATAATGTTTACATATCTTACATTACTCATATCACATGTATATACTGTATTTTATTTATAATGTTTACATATCTTACATTACTCATATCACATGTATATACTGTATTTTATTTATAATGTTTACATATCTTACATTACTCATATCACATGTATATACTGTATTTTATTTATAATGTTTACATATCTTACATTACTCATATCACATGTATATACTGTATTTTATTTATAATGTTTACATATCTTACATTACTCATATCACATGTATATACTGTATTTTATTTATAATGTTTACATATCTTACATTACTCATCACATGTACATCCTGTATTTTATACCATCTATTGCTCCTTGCCGCTCGGCCATCGCTCATCCATATACTTACATGTACCAATTCTCATATACCGCTTTAGATTTGTGTGTATTAGGCAGTTGTTGGGGATTGTTAGATTACTTGTTAGATATTACTGCACTGCCGGAACTAGAAGCACAAGCATTTTGCTACACTCGCATTAACACCTGCTAACCATGTGTATATGACAATATTTAGTTGTTGTTTGATTTATTTCAACCAATCATCAGTCATTTGTGTCAGTGCATGTTGAGTGCCCTTCTCTATAAGCATGCTGAAATTCTGTTGTTATTTGTTTGCAGAGAAATAGCATTGTACTTTTTCCAACAGTTTGCTAAGAGCTGGTAGCAAGCTGATAGGTCTGCTGTTAGAACCAGTAAAGGCTGCTTTACCACTCTTGGGTATGGGAATGACTTTGGCTTCCCTCCAGGCCTGAGGACAAAGACTTTCCTCTAGGCTCAGATTAAAGATATGACAGATAGTAGTGGCTATGGAGTCAGCTGCCATCGTCAGTAGCTTTCCATCTGAGTTGCCAAGAGGTTTGTTATTATTGATCGATAACAATACTTTTTCAACCTCTCCCACACTAACTTTAAAAAAATTCAAATTTGCAATGCTTTTCTCTTCAAAGAGTATCTTAAATAATCCCACAGTACCCCCACCCACTCTAAATTTGCTGATAGCTACTTTATTGAGAATAAATGTACTTACTATGACTGCGATATGTGGTTCTCCTACCTAGCGATCTTAAGATGAATGCATTAACTGTAGGTCGCTCTGGATAAGAGCGTCTGCTAAATAACTAACATGTAAATGTGAACATACTGGTCGTCATCTCTCAATGGGGAGAGTAGTCTGACATCAGAGTAGTGCACTATTAGGGAATAGGATGCCATTTGGGACATACCCTGACTCTTATTTCCTGCCAGGATTGCAGATCTGATGAACATGCAATATATATGAGCATTAGCATAATAATCATCATAATTATTCCAGTTCAGTGAAGACCATAAACCAGACTTTTTACTAGGGCTGTCCCCGACAAAAACACATCTTGGTCAACTGAGAGCTGTTTGTTCTTTAGTCCAATCGACTGGTCAAAATGTTTAAACTTGTATTTTTCCATATATAGACACATTCTAATTATTCAATGGTCGCTTTATTTTATTTTAGAAAGTAAAATGCTTGATTGCATTTCAAATCATGAATGACTCATTGTAATGTCTGCTTCCAACTCACACCCTCAAACAGGTTGATCCCCTGAACGCAGCTCACTTTCCAGCTCCCACTCTCAAACACGTAGATCCCCTGAACGCAGCTCACTTTCCAGCCCACTTTCCAGCTCCCACTCTCAAACACCTAGATCCCCTGAACGCAGCTCACTCTCCAGATCCCAATTACCTGAATTCTAATCACCTGTTCACACACCTGTAAGTCATTATCACACACTTTTTATTTCAGTTCTTTGCACCCCATCTGTGTGAGGTATAGTTTGTTTTGTGACACACGTCTTTCGGAGCTCTGTTTTTCCCGTGATTTACTCCTCCCGTGTAAGATAATTTTGGCCTGCCTCACTAATGATGCCTTTTT
Source organism: Oncorhynchus keta (assembly GCF_023373465.1). Lineage (NCBI taxonomy): Eukaryota > Metazoa > Chordata > Actinopteri > Salmoniformes > Salmonidae > Oncorhynchus > Oncorhynchus keta. The sequence continues at coordinate 17,006,537 of NC_068438.1, read as the reverse complement.
GCCTATTCCCTGCCTGTACTTTAGCCTATCGGATTTCCTGTCATCTACCTATTGCCTGATCTCCCGGACTACGTTACTAGCCTTTTCCCTGCCTATACTGTTGCCCTTTTGGAACCCCTGTGTATGACCTTCTACCTGCCCCTGGACACAGTTACCTGCCTCCTCCTGTGTATGACCTTCTGCCTGCCCCTGGACCCAGCTGCCTGCCTCCCCCTGTGGTCCTTTGCAATAAACACTTGCTGCGCCCTGCGCATGAAACCAGCTCTCTGTCTCCCCTCGTGTTCGTTTCACATATGCTGTGTGATGACATGAACAGATGATTGATTGATACAGTAGTCTATATAACTATTGAAATATATGTCTAAGTAAGCTATGGTATTAAGACTCAACAGGATGCACACTTTGTCCTACAGCTCGATGGTGGTTATACAAGGCTGCTATACTTAGCCTACTAATGATAATGACATTACTAATTATGATGATAGTGGTAGTAGCAGTAAAAATAATAACAATAAGGCGATCAAGAAAAAGGAGGGTTATTATTATAAATATAATTTTTCAGACAATTTGGAAGAGTGTAAACAACACTAAATACATTATAAGTAATACCAGATAGGCTGTTCTAATGAAAAAAAGTGTAAAGCCTTTATTACAGCTTAGCAAAGATACAATTTTAAAAAACTCAAAATTTGTGAAATTGTTAATCCAACATGTTGTGGGTGCGTGAGGCTTGGTGCTCACGGAATCAGTAGACTATTGAAGATCTGTCATTTCTGCAGCTATACAGTACCAGTCAAAAGTTTGGACACACTTACTCATTCAAGGGTTTTTCTTAATTTGTACTATTTTCTACATTGTAGAATAATAGTGAAGACATCAAAACTATGAAATAACACATTTGGAATCATGTGGTACCCCCCAAAAATGTAACATCAAAATATATTTTATATTTCCTATTCTTCAAAGTAGCCACCCTTTGCCTTGACAGCTTTGTTCACTCTTGGCATTCTCTCAACCAGCTTCACCTGGAATGTTTCTCCAACACTCTTGAAGGAGTTCTCACATATGCTGAGCACTTGTTGGCTTCTTTTCCTCTCTCCTCACCCTTTCTTAGACAATTAGGGGAAGTGCTGTTTTCTATCCGCTAACTCTTCTGCTGTCTCCGCCGCATTGTTCTCAACACCAATATACTTGTTAGCTTTACTATTATGCACATAGCAACATGGTCTAGGAATAGGCTCCAATTCAACAGCGCACGGATGTTTGAGGACAACGACCGCTATCCAACACGGGAGAAAGCGCTTTTTAAAATTTTAATTGTACATTTGTATTTACATAATTAGTTATTATATAATATAACCATATACAACTTCAGCAGCACATGTCTTAGTGATGGATTGTGCCATCCCCACGGCCTCCACAATGGATCAGTCCACAGACAGGTGGTCATTTTTTTAAATGTATTTTATTTTACCTTTTATTTAACTAGGCAAGTCAGTTAAGAACAAGTTCTTATTTACAATGACGGCCTAGGAACAGTGGGTTAACTGCCTTGTTCAGAACGACAGATTTTTACCTTGTCAGCTCGGGGATTTGATAGAGCAACTTTTCGGGTTACTAGTACACCATGAAATGATTATTTTTTGCAACTGCTCGACTAAAGAAATCTCAGTCAACCAACAGTCTATCGACCAAACAATCGGCCAGTCGATTAAACGGAGTCAGACCTACTTGTTTTTTTTTTTACAATAGATCACTTCTGGAGATGCCTGGAGTGTCCAACTGAAGAACTGCACAGAATACCAAGCCCTCCCTCCCTTTCTCTCCCTCTCTCATTCTCTCCCTCCCTTCCATCCTCCCTCTATCCACTGTGACAAGGTCAGGTCGACCTTCGTATAGCAGGTCACACTCAATCTCATAAACTAGCTCCAGAACACAGAACACTGGTCCAGCAGGGAGGGAAACAAGCACGCTGCCGGAAGCTATCAAATCCCTCTCGCTCACCGCCTGCCTGCCTGCCTGCCTGCCTGCCTGCCTGCCTGCCTGCCTGCGAAAACACACACACACACACACACACACACACGCACACACGCACGCACGCACGCACGCACGCACGCACGCACGCACACACGCACACACAGAGAGAGACAGCTACACAAACATATAAACACACACAGACAGCAACACATATACACACACACCCTCTGCACTGTGAGAACAAAACGCAGTGAGAAAGAATGAGCTGCAGTTCTGACATTAGCTCTGAAAGGCATGCTCATATCACATCAGGAGAAGCAGCCCTGAGCTGATTGAGTGTGCTCTACATAAGAGCAGGGAAAGAGAGTGAGAGGTGAAATGGAGTAGAGTGAGGGGAGGAATAGAGGACTGGCCTGCCACATAATAAGATCGAAGTCTCCCAGTCTACCAATACCTGGGAGCTGAATCATGAAGACCTATATGCATCCTAAATGGTACCCTATTCCCTATATGGCACTCCTTTTGACCAGGGCCCATAGGGCAGTATAGTGCAAAAGTATAGTTCACCATAAAGGGAATAGGGTGCCATTTGGGGTGCAACCTCAGTCTCCCAAATGTCACAACTACTGTAAGAAACGGTAATTTACATTACTGAGGAGGGAAAGAGGGGGAGGGGAAGATATAAATAAAGAGAGAGGGAGGGGAGAGAGAGAGTTTTTGCATTGAGATGTGTGATAGCTCTAACCTGGACAGTCATGTGGAGACTAGGTTCTAGTTGCAGATATGAGATCAAGCGTATCGCTGGGTAGTTAAAACAACATAAAGGAGGTGTGGGTTGAGTCCATCTGGAGGGTAGTGCTTCTCCTCTAGCCTGACTGGTCAGTTCCTCAGGGTAGCCAATCAGATCTCTGCACTCACCTCCCTCATCAGGCAGTGACAGTCATCTGGTGACTGTAGTACAGTGATCTGATTTTCTCTCTCTTTCTGTCGCAATAATGTAGTAATTGAATGCAATGAAAAATAATGAAAATACCGTGGTAGTAATAAAAACGGTTTTATATGGATGTGGGCTATGTTTATCCCCTAGGCTACAGAGACCGTGTATTGGTTCAGGACCCTGTAATGCTCCATGATAACATGATTTGGGTATATCTTAAATTGTACCCTATTCCCTATTTAGCACAACTCTTTTGACCAGGGCCCATACGGCTCTGGTAAAAAGTAGTGGACTATATAGGGAATAGGGTGGCGCACACGGGACGCATACATTTATATTCCAGCTCTGTTTTTCATTATGTAATGGTTTGTGCAATGCTGTTGTGCTCTGAACCACCAGAGAGCAATAACGTTTACACTTACAGCACCAGTCCAAGTTTTGGGCACACCTACTCATTCCAGTTTTTATTTATTTTTTATATACTATTTTCTACATTGTAGAATAATAGTGAAGACATCAAAACTATGAAATAACACATATGGAATCATGTAGTAACCAAAAAAGTGTTAAACAAATCAAAATATATTTTATATTTGAGTTTCTTCAAAGTAGCCATCCTTGATGACAGCTTTGCACACTCTTGGCATTCTCTCAACCAGATTAATGAGGTAGTCAACTTGAATGCATTTCAATTAACAGGTGTGCCTTCTTAAAAGTGGAATTGCTTTCCTTCTTAATGCGTTTGAGACAATCAGTTGTGTTGTGACAAGGTAGGGGTGGTATACAGAAAATAGCCCTATTTGGTAAAAGACCAAGTCCATATTATGGCAAGAACAGCTAAAACCCAGGCTGTTTAGGGTCTATTTGACCAAGGATAGTGATGGAATGCTGCATCAGATGACCTGGCCTCCACAATCACCCAACCTCAACCCAATTTAGATGGTTTGGGATGAGTTGGATTTCAGAGTGAAGGAAAGCATCCAACAAGGGCTCAGCATATGTGGGAACTCCTTCAAGACTGTTGGAAAAGCATTCCTCATGAAGCTGGTTGAGAAATTGCCAAGAGTGTGCAAAGCTGTCATCAAGGCATTAACTGAAGAAGCTCAAATATAAAATATATTTTGATTTGTTTAACATTTTTTTGGTTACTACATGATTCCATGTGTTATTTCATAGTATTGATGCCGTTACTATCATTCTACAATGTAGAAAATAGTAAAAATAAAAACCCTTGAGTGAGTAGGTGTGTCCAAACATTTGACTGGTACTGTACGTCCCTGTTTTCAATCCCTGTGTGCCTTATACGATCAGTAAACATTCTGTTTGTGTCTGTAGAGCTGCTTAGAGACCAAGGTAGAAAGCAGCTCTCACTGTGAACACCTCTGTTATCTCTCTCTCTGTCTCGCTCTCTCTGTCTCTGTTAGCTCTGTCAGGTTCTACAGCTATGGCTCTGCCACCTGTCTGCTCTGCCAGCCCCATGCTGCCAGGCGACACACACCCACCTCCCGACTCAGGCTGGCCATTCAATCTGGCGTTAGACTTTCCCAGGTGACTGTTCCCATCAGAACTCCTCCCTAAGGTTATTGTGTGTGTATAAAAGAGAAGGACAGGCATGTGTTAGACTATTGGCTTAGCCAGCTCTACATTGATACTGAGTCTGTTCTACAGCTTCATTGAGAAGCTGTAATAATAAACACCTAACATAACAAAGCCATCAGTCACACTGCTCTAGAAGCACACACACACACACACACACACACACACACACACACACACACACACACACACACACACACACACACACACACACACACACACACACACACACACACACACACACACACACACAGTCTTGTACAACTAACCTTGTGTAGACACAAAATTCAGTCCCATTCAAAATCCTATTTTCCCTAACCCCTAAACCTTACCCTAATCTTAAACCTAACCTTAACCCCAAAACCTATCCTTAACCCCAACCCTATCTCCTAACCTAAAACTAACTCTCGCTCCTAACCCTAAACCTAATTCAATCCCTAACACTAATTCTAACCTTAACCTCCCTAGAAGTCTCATTTGACCTTGTGGGGACTAAGAAAATGTCCCCAGTTGCTCAAATTTGTGTTTGTCCCCACAATGTGACGTGGTAGAGTTGAACCCATGAGCAGAGAATGAACCAGACCAGACTCACATGGGGTAAACGTACAGGACACTGAATTCAAGAACTAACAAAAGGAAACAGAAAACACACCTCTCTTAAAGGGGAAACAATCATAAACATTCCCCCCCCAGCTTTATTTAACCAGGTGGCCAGTTTAGAACAAGTTCTCATTTACAAATGCAACCTGGCCAAGATAAAGCAAAGCAGTGCGACACAAATAACAACACAGAGTTACACGTGGAATAAACAAACGTACAGTCAATAACACAATAGAAAAAAGTCAATATACAGTGTGTGCAAATGGCGTGAGGAGGTAAGGCAATAAATAGGCCATGGTAGCGAAATAATTACAATTTAGCAAATTAACACTGGAGTGATAGATGTGCAGATGATGATGATGTGCAAGTAGAAATACTGGTGTGCAAAAGAGCATAAAAGTAAATAAAAACAATATGGGGATGAGGTAGGTAGATTGGATGGGCTATTTACAGATGGGCTGCGTACAGCTGCAGCAATCGGTTAGCTGCTCAGACAGCTGATGTTTAAAGTTAGTGAGGGAGATATAAGTCTCCAACTTCAGTGATTTTTGCAATTGGTTCCAGTCATTGGCAGCAGATAAATGGAAGGAAAGGCGGCCAAAGGAGGTGTTGGCTTTGGGATGACCAGTGAGATATACCCGTTGAAGCGCGTAATAAGACACACGTGTCCAATAAAAGTTTCTAGGGTAGTCTCTGCCGCCCTCTCATGCCAGGAGGAACCATGACACACAAGTATAGTTACACACACACACACACACACATACACTGTCTGGCTAATTTAATTTCTTCCATGGTTCCTGGTGTCAGTAATGGAAGGCGAAGAGGTTTGAATCTTTTTAGAATCTTAATATTTTTTTAATTGTTATTTATTTTACCCGTTTTTCATGGTACCCAGTTGGTAGTTAGTCTTGTTGCAGGTAGAGAGCTGTGCATCCTCTGAAACCCAACCCAACCCTGTGTCAACTGTCAGTTGTGCACAGGTGAGGACGGAGTCAGTCGCAGGACGAAGAACTGAGTAAAACAACGTACTTTACTCTGAAAACAAACTCTAACACAAAAGACTAACATAAACGAGGAACAATCACTCACAAAACAGAATGGGAACCAGAGGGTTAAATAGGGAGATAATAATAACGTAATGGGAACTAGGTGTGTACAATCAAGACATAACAAATAGAAAAATAAATGTGGATCAGTGGCAGCTAGAAAGCCGGTGACGACGACCGAACAAGGAGAGGCACCAACTTCGGCAGAAGTCGTGAAACCCTGCTTCTTGACATAACGCCCACACCAATGTGTCTGAGGAAACACTGTACACCTGGCCACCGTGTCAGCATGCATTGCACCCGACCCACCACAGGAGTCGCTAGTGCATGATGGCTGACATCCCTGCCAGCCATCCCCTAACCCAGATGACACTTGGCCAATTGTGTGCCCCCCCAATGGTTCTCCTGGTCGCGGTCGGCTGCAACAGAGCCCGAACCAGGATCTCTAGGAACACTGTGATGCAGTGCCTTAGACCACTGCGCCACTCGGGAGGCTCTGATGAGGTTTGATTCTGACTGGCTGTTTTGGACCTCTTTTCTCCATCATACGTTCATTAACAGCACTGTTTGATTTCTGTCTGAAATGGCTGTTATTTCTAATGTACTTTTCTCTATCATTCCCTCTGCAGTTTTTCACTGAGACTTAACAGAATAACAAACATATCTCTACTGTTGTTTTACTGTTGTTTTACTGTTGTTCTGATGTTGTTGTGTTTGATATTATGACAAAGGACATCCAGCTGGGGTGGGAACAATAGAGTTTTTCCCATGCCAAGAGTGTGTAAAGCTGTCATCAAGGCAAAGGCTGGCTACTGTGAAGAATCAAAAATCAAAAATATATTTTGATTTGTTTAACACTTTAAAAAAAAACTTACTACATGATTCCATACGTGTTATTTCATAGTTTTGATGTCTTCACTATTATTCTTCAATGTAGAAAATAGTAAAAATAAAGAAAAACCCTTGAATGAGTAGGTGTGTCCAAACTTTTGACTGGTACTGTATATCAAAATGAATCTGAGTTGAGTTTTAATGTGAGTTACATTTACATTTAAGTCATTTAGCAGACGCTCTTATCCAGAGCGACTTACAAATTGGTGCATACACCTTATGACAACCAGTGGAACAGCCACTTGCATCTAAATCTTGTTGGGGGGGAGAAGGGGGGTGAGAAGGATTACTTACCCTTACTTACCCTATCCTAGGTATTCCTTGAAGAGGTGGGGTTTCAGGTGTCTCCGGAAGGTGGTGATTGACTCCGCTGTCCTGGCGTCGTGAGGGAGTTTGTTCCACCATTGGGGGCCAGAGCAGCGAACAGTTTTGACTGGGCTGAGCGGGAACTGTACTTCCTCAGTGGTAGGGAGGCGAGCAGGCCAGAGGTGGATGAACGCAGTGTCCTTGTTTGGGTGTAGGGCCTGATCAGAGCCTGGAGGTACTGAGGTGCCGTTCCCCTCACAGCTCCGTAGGCGAGCACCATGGTCTTGTAGCGGATGCGAGCTTCAACTGGAAGCCAGTGGAGAGAGCGGAAGAGCGGGGTTGAGTTTTAATGTGAGTTGAGTTTTAATGTGAGTTGAGTTTTAATGTGAGTTGTGTTTCAGTGGTTCAGAGATTCTGAAGGATAGTTCTCATCTAGATCAGGGGTAGTCAACTATTACCCTACGAGGTCTGGAGTCTACTGGTTTTCTGTTCTACCTGGTCATTAATTACACCCACCTGGTGTCCCAGGTCGAATTCAGTCTCTGATAAGAGGGGAAGAATGAAAAGAATGCAGTGGAACTAGCTTCAATGTCCAGAGCTGAGTTTGAGGGATCTACTTTAGACCATAATCCTGAGATTATGACTTTCAGCTGCTATAAGTGTGTGTGGAGTTTTATCTGGAGTACATGATGTCCTGGTCCTCCTCTCAGCCTGGTGACTCCTCTCTCTCTCTCTCTCTCTCTCTCTCTCTCTCTCTCTCTCTCTCTCTCTCTCTCTCTCTCTCTCTCTCTCTCTCTCTCTCTCTCTCTCTCTCTCTCTCTCTCTCTCTCTCTCTCTCAATTCAATTAAATTCAAGGGCTTTATTGGCATGGGAAACATGTGTTAACATTGCCAAAGCAAGTGAGGTAGACAACATTCAAAGTTAATATATAAGGTGAAAAACAACAAAAATTAACAGTAAACATTACACATACAGAAGATTCAAAACAGTAAAGACATTACACATGTCATATTATATATATATATATATATATATATATACAATGTGCAAATAGTTAAAGGACACAAGATAAAATAAATAAGCATAAATATGGGTTGTATTTACAATGGTGTTTGTTCTTCACTGGTTGCCCTTTTCTCGTGGCAACAGGTCACACATCTTGCTGCTGTGATGGCACACTGTGGAATTTCACCCAGTAGATATGGGAGTTTTTCAAAATTGGATTTGTTTTCGAATTCTTTGTGAATCTGTGTGATCTGGGGGAAATATGTATCTCTAATATGGCCATACATTGGGCAGGAGGTTAGGAAGTGCAGCTCAGTTTCCACCTCATTTTGTGGGCAGTGAGCACATAGCCTGTCTTCTCTTGAGAGCCATGTCTGCCTACGGCGGCCTTTCTCAATAGCAAGGCTATGCTCACTGAGTCTGTACATAGTCAAAGCTTTCCTTAATTTTGGGTCAGTCACAGTGGTCAGGTATTCTGCCACTGTGTACTCTCTGTGTAGGGCCAAATAGCATTCTAGTTTGCTCTGTTTTTTTGTTAATTCTTTCAAATGTGTTAAGTAATTATCTTTTTGTTTTCTCATGATTTGGTTGGGTCTAATTGTGCTGTTGTCCTGGGGCTCTGTAGGGTGTGTTTGTGTTTGTGAACAGAGCCCCAGGACCAGCTTGCTTAGGCGACTCTTCTCCAGGTTCATCTCTCTGTAGGTGATGGCTTTGTTATGGAAGGTTTGTGAATCGCTTCCTTTTAGGTGGTTGTAGAATTTAATGGCTCTTTTCTGGATTTTGATAATTAGTGGGTATCGGCCTAATTCTGCTCTGCATGCATTATTTGGTGTTTTACGTTGTACACGGAGGATATTTTTGCAGAATTCTGCGTGCAGAGTCTCAATTTGGTGTTTGTCCCATTTTGTGAAGTCTTGGTTGGTGAGCGGACCCCAGACCTCACAACCATAAAGGGCAATGGGCTCTATGACTGATTCAAGTATTTTTAGCCAAATCCTAATTGGTATGTTGAAATTTATGTTTCTTTTGATGGCATAGAATGCCCTTCTTGCCTTGTCTCTCAGATCGTTCACAGCTTTGTGGAAGTTACCTGTGGCGCTGATGTTTAGGCCAAGGTATGTATAGTGTTTTGTGTGCTCTAGGGCAACAGTGTCTAGATGGAATTTGTATTTGTGGTCCTGGTGACTGGACCTTTTTTGGAACACCATTATTTTGGTCTTACTGAGATTTACTGTCAGGGCCCAGGTCTGACAGAATCTGTGCATAAGATCTAGGTGCTGCTGTAGGCCCTCCTTGGTTGGTGACAGAAGCACCAGATCATCAGCAAACAGCAGACATTTGACTTCGGATTCTAGCAGGGGGAGGCCGGTGCTGCAGACTTTTCTAGTGCCCGCGCCAATTCGTTGATATATATGTTGAAGAGGGTGGGGCTTAAGCTGCATCTCTGTCTAACCCCACGACCCTGTGTGAAGAAATGTGTGTGTTTTTTGCCAATTTTAACCGCACACTTGTTGTTTGTGTACATTGATTTTATAATGTCATATGTTTTACCCCCAACACCACTTTCCATCAGTTTGTATAGCAGACCCTCATGCCAGATTGAGTCGAAGGCTTTTTTGAAATCAACAAAGCATGAGAAGACTTTGCCTTTGTTTTGGTTTGTTTGGTTGTCAATTAGGGTGTGCAGGGTGAATACATGGTCTGTTGTATGGTAATTTGGTAAAAAGCCAATTTGACATTTGCTCAGTACATTGTTTTCATTGAGGAAATGTACGAGTCTGCTGTTAATAATAATGCAGAGGATTTTCCCAAGGTTACTCTTCTCTCTCTTCTCTCTCCTCTCTCTCTTTCTCTCTCTTTCTCTCTCTCTCTTCTCTCTCTTCTCTCTCCTCTCTCTCTCTCTCTCTCTCTCTGTCTCTCTCTCTTTCTCTCTCTCTCTTTCTCTCTCTCTCTCTTTCTCTCTCTCTCTTTCTCTTTCTCTCTCCTCTCTCTCTCTCTCTCTCTCTCTCTCTCTCTTTCTCTCTCTCTCTTTCTCTCTCTCTCTCTCTCTCTCTCTTTCTCTCTCTCTCTTTCTCTCTCTCTCTCTTTCTCTCTCTCTCTCTTTCTCTTTCTCTCTCCTCTCTCTCTCTCTCTCTTTCTCTTTCTCTCTCCTCTCTCTCTCTCTCTCTTTCTCTCTCCTCTCTCTTTCTCTCTCCTCTCTCTTTCTCTCTCTCTTTCTCTCTCTCTTTCTCTCGCTCTCTCTCTGCATTACAGTGCGCTGCTCTCTCTCTCATCGCTGTTTAGGGCTGTAGAGGCAATTCTCTCCTCTCCTCCCTTTCTCTCTCTCTCTGTTCTCTCTATACAGATGTAGAATCTTAATCTGAGCCAGTTTGCTACAGAAGGAAATGTGAATTCTTATGTGGATTGTAGTTAATGGAGAGTTATGTAGGGGTTGATACATTTTATGTAAGGGAAAATCAAGTCTCAAAACTTCAGAAGCTATTTTAAATCTCACATGTTCTAAAATTTTTACATTTCCTGCATTGCAGCAAAGTTCTCCTGCAACAGGGTTTTCAAATTAAGATCCTACATTTCTACACCACTTTACAGTAGGGATCCCTTCAACTCTCTCTCCCCCAGCCATCCTTCTCCATATGCCTCCAGTCTGTGTCTGTGATAGCAGTATAATGGAACAGAACGGGGAAGTGTATCTGCAGGTTAATGAGGTTAATGACTCTGACAACTCTTATCCTGACTGGAGCTGTTCAATTAGCAGAGATGATTAGACAGGCTTGGGTGACCTCAACTGCTTTTCTGTTTTGTTCTGCTGTGAAAGAGACACAGGAGAACTCCTGTCCCACTGCACCATGCAACCCCCAGCCAAGGTGAGGTGTGCACAGATGAATGCTGCAGTGCAGAGCTGCTCCAAGGTGACTGGAGCACTGAAGCATTCATCTATGTGTCAGAGGATAGATATACAGTGAATAGATATCCCAGATAAATATACTGCCGCTAGATATCCCAACTGTTGTAGGGTTGGTTGTGATAATGATTGATTGTGACTCTTTTTAAACCTTTCTTTCATTGTGGAACAACATCGTGTGTGTGTGTGTGTGTGTGTGTGTGTGTGTGTGTGTGTGTGTGTGTGTGCGTGCGCGCGTGCGCGTGTGTGTGTGTGCGTGAGCACCAGATGGCTCCAGGCGTATCTTTAATAAGACAGACAGACGATCTGACAGGAAACAGCGGCGAAACATCTGTACTTATTCCTCACCTTCACACACACACACACACACACACACACACACACACACACACACACACACACACACACACACACACACACACACACACACACACACATATTGTACCGTGAGTCCTTGCAACTCCCAATCATGGATTCATTCTTAAGTCTATTGACGCACCTTTGCGTCATTCTAAGTAACATAATAAAACAATTCCCATCAAAATCTGTCACATAAAACTAGAGATATCAGTTTTTTTGCATGGACTGAGTCTCAATCTACCATATCCACCTATGTCAGCCTTCCACATCCGTGGTGGAAGGTGGCCGAGCTACAGGGGTGTTTGTCAAATTCGCTCTTCTCACGGAAACGCCTATAGCGTCATGGGACTCGCCTGAAGGTAACCCATACAAACGAATGGAAGTATGGAGGTAGTTTTGGCCTACAAAAATAAGGGGTTAAATATGTGTAAAAATAACACATATTCCTGAGCTTTCTTAAATCTCCTAGATATAGGACAGACACTTCAAAACCTTACTCCTTAAGATTTATTTTTTGACTGACTTTTTTTTAGCCTTTAATGAATGTGTTATTCAATGAGTTTCTATGGGCTATAGTAGTAAACTCTTAATTCAATATTTTATCAAATATTTTTTATACATGTTTTGGATTCATAAAGTGTTCCTAAAATTAAAATCAAATAGCTAAATGATCCATGGTATGAAAATGTTAAAACAATTCCATATGTTATCTTAACATACAGCATCTCCCATGATGTCTGTCTGCATGTTGAGATGCTGTATCAGGTTTTTCTATGCATGTCTTCTAATATTCTATGTGGTGTGTGTGTAACTACAGTATGTGGTGCGTGTGTACCTACAGTATGTGGTGTGTGTGTACCTACAGTATGTGGTGTGTGTGTGTGTGTGTGTGTACATAGAGTATGTGGTGTGTGTGTGTGTGTACCTACTGTATGTGGTGTGATTTTGAGCTCAGCAGGCCCGTGTGTGTATGTGTTCTAATCTGTAGCGACACTCCCCAGACCTCCTGGTATTCCTTTCACATCACAGCCCCTCTTCCTTTCCACCAGATTTATTTCCTGCAAGATTGCTTTTTAATTTTCTCTCCTGCTCTGGACTGGCAACACTCGCTACTCAACCTGTTTGACAATCTGAGTATTCACTGGAAAAGAGATGGAGAGAGGGAGAGGGAGAGAGATACTCACAGGAGTAGAGAGTGGCAGGAAGATAGAAGGGTAGGGGTTGTGTGGAGAGGAGTGAAGAGGAGAGGAATGGATGGAGCAAACAGGAGAGCAATGGAAAGGAAAGGAGAGCAATGGAAAGGAAAGGAGAGCAATGGAAAGGAAAGGAGAGCAATGGAAAGGAATGGAAAGGAAAGGAGAGGAATGGAAAGGAGAGGAATGGAAAGGAAAGGAGAGGAATGGAAAGGAGAGGAATGGAAAGGAAAGGAGAGCAATGGAAAGGAAAGGAGAGCAATGGAAAGGAATGGAGAGCAATGGAAAGGAATGGAAAGGAAAGGAGAGGAATGGAAAGGAGAGGAATGGAAAGGAAAGGAGAGGAATGGAAAGGAGAGGAATGGAAAGGAGAGGAATGGAATGGAAAGGAATGGAAAGGAGAGGAATGGAATGGAAAGGAGAGGAATGGAAAGGAAAGGAGAGGAATGGAAAGGAGAGGAATGGAAAGGAGAGGAATGGAATGGAAAGGAGAGGAATGGAAAGGAAAGGGGAGGAATGGAAAGGAAAGGGGAGGAATGGAAAGGAAAGGGGAGGAATGGAATGGAAATTGGAGAGGAATGGAAATTGGAGAGGAATGGAAAGGAAAGGGGAGGAATGGAAAGGAAAGGAGAGCAATGGAAAGGAAAGGAGAGCAATGGAAAGGAAAGGAGAGCAATGGAAAGGAAAGGAGAGCAATGGAAAGGAATGGAAAGGAAAGGAGAGGAATGGAAAGGAGAGGAATGGAAAGGAAAGGAGAGGAATGGAAAGGAGAGGAATGGAAAGGAGAGGAATGGAATGGAAAGGAATGGAAAGGAGAGGAATGGAATGGAAAGGAGAGGAATGGAAAGGAAAGGAGAGGAATGGAAAGGAGAGGAATGGAAAGGAGAGGAATGGAATGGAAAGGAGAGGAATGGAAAGGAAAGGGGAGGAATGGAAAGGAAAGGGGAGGAATGGAAAGGAAAGGGGAGGAATGGAATGGAAATTGGAGAGGAATGGAAATTGGAGAGGAATGGAAAGGAAAGGGGAGGAATGGAAAGGAAAGGAGAGGAATGGAAAGGAAAGGAGAGGAATGGAAAGGAAGGGGGAGGAATGGAAAGGAAAGGGGAGGAATGGAAAGGGGAGGAATGGAAAGGAAAGGGGAGGAATGGAAAGGAAAGGAGAGTAATGGAAAGGAAAGGAGAGTAATGGAAAGGAAAGGAGAGGAATGGAAAGGAGAGTAATGGAAAGGAAAGGAAAGAAGAGGAATGGAGAGGAATGGAAAGGAAAGGAGAGGAATGGAAAGGAGAGGAATGGAAAGGAAAGGAGAGGAATGGAAAGGAAAGGAGAGGAATGGAAAGGAAGGGGGAGGAATGGAAAGGAAGGGGGAGGAATGGAAAGGAAGGGGGAGGAATGGAAAGGAAAGGAAAGGGGAGGAATGGAAAGGAAAGGAGAGGAATGGAAAGGAAAGGAGAGGAATGGAAAGGAAAGGAAAGGAAAGGAGAGGAATGGAAAGGAAAGGAGAGGAATGGAAAGGAAAGGGGAGGAATGGAAAGGAAGAAGAATGGAGAGGAATGGAAATGAGCTGAGAAGCCTTCAGCTGGGGAAGCAGACCTGTGTCTCTATCTCTCACAGTGAGCTGTGAATGTGAAGTGACTTGGTGGGTTAGGGAGGTAGAACACACTGTCTCTGGGAGCTCTCTGTACTGACCTTAGGATCCACCCCCAGGTTGTGATTAATTGGTGGACAAAATACTAAGTGGTTTCTTACTCTCGCCTCTACTGAAGTTTAAGAGAAGCAGGCCAGGATCACTGGCTTTGATGTGCTTTTACCCAACACACACACACACACACACACACACACACACACACACACACACACACACACACACACACACACACACACACACACACACACACACACACACACACACACACACACACACACACACACACACACACACACACACACACACACACACACACACACACACACACACACACACACACACACACACAGCATGGCTGCCAGCCTATGGGCTTTAGTATGAGGCTGGCCAGAGATGAAAGAGACCTGCTATCTGTTGATTGGCTGTTCAGCTTAACAGGCCCTGCCACGGACCAGAAGGCTGGAAGAGGCCACTTCATATAAAGTATGTCATTAGTATGTTACATGTCTGTTAACCTGTTTTTGTCTGTGCAGTGAGGCAGCATGATCAGTGGGGCTCTACACTTGCAGCTTTGTGAGGTTTAATGAGGTTTCACCAGAGAGGAACTGTCCATAGTGCTGAAATACTGACAGGCAGCTAGTGTCTGTCTGTATGGAGTCAGACGCACTTTCGCTTTTCTTCATCCCAAATGGCCTTCATTCCCTAATTAGTTAGTTTCTTTAATTAAAGATTAAAATTGCACCATTGATTGTTTTTTATATATATATATATTTTTTTTTTACAAAAAACAGCTCCACACTCGTGCCCACCTACCCCAGTCCCACCCTCACATTCCATCCCGGGAAAACATGTGAATAATAATAAAAATAAATACATAAAATATAATACTATTAATATAAGGTGCATAGGCCTACATGTGTCATGGTTTGAAAACAATGAATGTTAACATGTTATAAATGAGACAGTGAATACAACATATACAGTGCATTCCGAAAGTATTCAGACCCCCTGACCCCACATTACTATTTTTATAGCGCTTTCACTCCAATCCTCGGTAAGTTCTATTTTCAATTCAATTTCCCACTTCTCCCTGTGTTGGCGGCGCACATAAGATACGACTAAAAGTATGAGATTAACCCCTCCCGGCTAGGTAGAATTTTAAGCAGTTTGTCCCAATTTAGTGCAATACTTTTGACAAGGACCTATGTTGATCTGCAGTGCTGTCCCTTTTCAGAGACTGCATGGCCTGGTCATGGCAGTCACAATCCACCTCTACGCAGGCGACACCATTCTATATACTTTCGGCCCGTGTCACGTAGAGTAGGCCAGAAGGCTAAACTGGATAACCTAACCTCTATCAAAATAAAAAGATGGCGGAACCGCAAAAGTTCTTCTGTGCAAAGGTGTTTATTTACAAGTGATTCCGGAACAAAAAAACAACAGTACTGCCATCAACGTCTACCTTATGGGACTGCTTAAAAACAATGCTGCCCCATCCACAGCTCAATCCAAAAATGCCCTCCCCATGACTGAAAGAGAGGCTCCTTTTGTAGGGCTAGCCCCTCCCCTCAGAACAATTAACCCTGGTTCATTAATCAATTAACAATACAAACCTACATTTTCCACGAACTAAACATACTAAAGGATATACATTGCAACACGGTTTTAAACAATATCACAACATAACATTTACAACATTACATCACTACTGACAATATCTTTCAATATGCCCATATGCATTAATGAGCCATTTGGGACAGGCACTATAAAGCCAACCCAATTCCCTTAGCTCGGGTCCTTTTCCAGCATACCCGGAAGCTACAGAGATGGAGAGAGAGGAACAGAACAAACAAACAATGCGCTCATCCACAACATTGATAAGTATAATAATTATTGTATCTCTCAAATATGAACACTGACAGGTGTGAAATGCATGCACCAAGACAGAAGTTAATTTGTGTGTCGACCCACATTGTTAACTTATCTTATAATGGCGCAGGGAGGAGTGATGAATATGTGTGCGTTAAAGAACCAAATGCTGCCCGCGGCCAGTGACAGACTTCTACGTCACAGCCCGTCATTGGACACTGTGCTATCTAACCTCCAAACGAGCTTCAATGCCATACAACACTCCTTCCGTGGCCTCCAACTGCTCTTAAACTCTAGTAAAACCAAATGCATGCTTTTCAACCAATTGCTGCCTGCACCCGCATGCCCGACTAGCATCACCACACTGGATGGTTCCGACCTTGAATATGTGGACACCTATAAGTACCTAGGTGTCTGGCTAGACTGCAAACTCTCCTTCCAGACCCATATCAAACATCTCCAATCGAAAATCAAATCAAGAGTCGGCTTTCTATTCCGCAACAAAGCCTCCTTCACTCACGCTGCCAAGCTTACCCTAGTAAAACTGACTATCCTACCGATCCTCGACTTCGGCGATGTCATCTACAAAATTGCTTCCAACACTCTACTCAGCAAACTGGATGCAGTTTATCACAGTGCCATCAGTTTTGTCACTAAAGCACCTTATACTACCCACCACTGCGACTTGTATGCTGTAGTCGGTTGGCCCTCGCTACATATTCGTCGCCAGACCCACTGGCTCCAGGTCATCTACAAGGCCATGCTAGGTAAAGCTCCGCCTTATCTCAGTTCACTGGTCACGATGGCAACACCCATCCGTAGCACGCGCTCCAGCAGGTGTATCTCACTGATCATCCCTAAAGCCAACACCTCATTCGCCGCCTTCGTTCCAGTACTCTGCTGCCTGTGACTGGAACGAATTGCAAAAATCGCTGAAGTTGGAGACTTTTATCTCCCTCACCAACTTCAAACATCAGCTATCTGAGCAGCTAACCGATCGCTGCAGCTGTACATAATCTATTGGTAAATAGCCCACCCATTTTCACCTACCTCATCCCCACAGTTTTTATTTATTTACTTTTCTGCTCTTTTGCACACCAGTATCTCTACCTGTACATGATCATCTGATCATTTATCACTCCAGTGTTAATCTGCAATATTGTAATTATTCGCCTTCCTCCTCATGCCTTTTGCACACATTGTATATAGACTCCCCTTTTTTTTCTACTGTGTTATTGACTTGTTAATTGTTTACTCCATGTGTAACTCTGTGTTGTCTGTTCACACTGCTATGCTTTATCTTGGCCAGGTCGCAGTTGCAAATGAGAACATGTTCTCAACTAGCCTACCTGGTTAAATAAAGGTGAAATAAAATAAATAAATAAATAAAAATCCTCAAGGCTCCTCTAGAGCTCCGTTAGACTTCCTTTCTCATCTTTGGCTTTGTAGGGTGTATTGGTGTTGATACAATGTCTTCTTTACAGGATTTATGCTTACCTTGATAATCTTCTCGTGTACCTTGGACAATGATATAACATTCCATTTATTCCACTATTTTATACAATTTATTCCATTTCCTTTCAGATAGTAAATGTCATGGCACTTGTGCTTCTACAGGTAATGTTAGCAGTGAGCATTAAGATAAATGAAGCTGGCTGGTTCTTCTGGGATTTAATACATTTCATGTTCCCCCTGATTTATTATGTGGAGAGAAGGTGATGAAAACTACTGCTGTTCTTCCCATCCCTCTCTCCATCTCACCTCCCACCCCTTCTAGCGCTCTTTTTCTCACTTTCTCCTCCCTGGTAATTAGACTCCCTATTTCCTCCCTCTTTCCTCCCTCTCTCCCCTCTCATGTCTCTCTTCTCTTTCCTTCTCTCCTCCCCCTTTCCTCCTTCTCTCCCCTCTCATTTCTCTCTTCTCTTTCCTTCTCTCCTCCCCCTTTCCTCCCTCTCTCCCCTCTCATTTCTCTATTTTCCCTCTTTTTTCTCCCTGTTCTCATTTCTCTCTCCTCCTTCTCAACTCCCTCTCTTTTCTCTGTAGGTTGATTTGTTGGTGCTCAGGGCATCTCTCCTCTCTGCCTCAGAGACAACCTTCCTGTTCTGTTCCTGTTCAATAAATCACACAGGTCTTTCTTAGCCCTCACAAAGGATCTACTGATTTGATATAATGACCTGTTTGATCAAATAAATTGGTGCAACTGAATCAGCTGGAGGAGAGGAGGATGGGGAGGACAGGAGGAAGAGGATTTCATGTGTGCGTGCGTTGTAGCAAAGGAGGTGGAAACTCCCACAGACATCTGTTTTCTCATGATGAACAGGGGCGGGCCAGGTGTTCATGATGCTGGGTCATGGGTCAGGGAGCAGAGTAATGTGATGCCCTATTGACTGGAAATAGATCTGCCATAGATCACACCTGACTGAGCGGTGGAGTTGATCATTCTGGACCATCTATATGTCCACGTGATAGCATGGAGGAGAGTATACTGTATCTGTGTAGACCGGATCACGTGTTTACGTCTCAACAGTAATATGACTGTAACCCTCTAATTTCTACAGTGTTTCAACAGAGAGTTGTCCTTTGTGTTGTTCCTGTGTTTGTTTACCCCGGTGTGATCATCATCACATGCTGTATGTTCTGTAATCCAGTCACACAACCTCGCTGGGCTCTACTGTTTCCCAGTGCTGGGCTCTACTGTTTCCCAGTGCTGGGCTCTGCTGTTTCCCAGTGCTGGGCTCTGCTGTTTCCCAGTGCTGGGCTCTGCTGTTTCCCAGTGCTGGGCTCTGCTGTTTTCCAGTGCTGGGCTCTACTGTTTCCCAGTGCTGGGCTCTACTGTTTCCCAGTGCTGGGCTCTGCTGTTTCCCAGTGCTGGGCTCTGCTGTTTCCCAGTGCTGGGCTCTGCTGTTTCCCAGTGCTGGGCTCTGCTGTTTCCCAGTGCTGGGCTCTGCTGTTTCCCAGTGCTGGGCTCTGCTGTTTCCCAGTGCTGGGCTCTGCTGTTTCCCAGTGCTGGGCTCTGCTGTTTTCCAGTGCTGGGCTCTGCTTTTTCCCAGTGCTGGGCTCTGCTGTTTCCCAGTGCTGGGCTCTGCTGTTTCCCAGTGCTGGGCTCTGCTGTTTCACAGTGCTGGGCTCTGCTGTTTCCCAGTGCTGGGCTCTGCTGTTTCCCAGTGCTGGGCTCTGCTGTTTCCCAGTGCTGGGCTCTGCTGTTTCACAGTGCTGGGCTCTGCAATTTCAAAGTGCTGGGCTCTGCTGTTTCCCAGTGCTGGGCTCTGCTGTTTCCCAGTGCTGGGCTCTGCTGTTTCCCAGTGCTGGGCTCTGCTTTTTCCCAGTGCTGGGCTCTGCTGTTTCCCAGTGCTGGGCTCTGCTGTTTCCCAGTGCTGGGCTCTGCTGTTTCCCAGTGCTGGGCTCTGCTGTTTCCCAGTGCTGGGCTCTGCTTTTTCCCAGTGCTGGGCTCTGCTGTTTCACAGTGCTGGGCTCTGCAATTTCAAAGTGCTGGGCTCTGCTGTTTCCCAGTGCTGGGCTCTGCTGTTTCCCAGTGCTGGGCTCTGCTTTTCCCAGTGCTGGGCTCTGCTGTTTCCCAGTGCTGGGCTCTGCTGTTTCCCAGTGCTGGGCTCTGCTGTGTCCCAGTGCTGGGCTCTGCTGTTTCCCAGTGCTGGGCTCTGCTGTTTCCCAGTCCTGGGCTCTGCTGTTTTCCAGTGCTGGGCTCTGCTGTGTCCCAGTGCTGGGCTCTGCTGTTTCCCAGTCCTGGGCTCTGCTGTTTCCCAGTCCTGGGCTCTGCTGTTTCCCAGTGCTGGGCTCTGCTGTTTCCCAGTGCTGGGCTCTGCTGTTTTCCAGTGCTGGGCTCTGCTGTTTTCCAGTGCTGGGCTCTGCTGTTTCCCAGTGCTGGGCTCTGCTGTTTTCCAGTGCTGGGCTCTGCTGTTTTCCAGTGCTGGGCTCTACTGTTTTCCAGTGCTGGGCTCTACTGTTTTCCAGTGCTGGGCTCTGCTGTTTCCCAGTGCTGGGCTCTGCTGTTTCCCAGTGCTGGGCTCTGCTGTTTTCCAGTGCTGGGCTCTGCTGTTTCCCAGTGCTGGGCTCTGCTGTTTCCCAGTTCTGGGCTCTACTGTTTTCCAGTGCTGGGCTCTGCTGTTTCCCAGTGCTGGGCTCTACTGTTTTCCAGTGCTGGGTTTATGCACAAAGCTCTGTTTGCATCAACATTCCACTACCGTCCCCACCCTCCGGTCCAGTGCACATTGTTGCTCCAGCCCTGCACAAACCCGTCTGATTCCACCACTCAACTCATAATCTAGCCCTTTGATGCATGCTTGTGCAGGGTTGGAACAAAACTGTGTTTTGTTCCCCCCCGACAACAGAGTTGCAGTCTAAGCCAAGTGGACCATGTGTCTGGATGATGTAGCGATGATCAGCAAGGACGAGAGAGAAGGTTTGGCTGCAGCAGGCAGGAAGCAGGAGGTGGGTTGTGGCTTGTCTTAAAGGGGAAACCAGTGTGTAACTGGGCTCTCAGATATGTGCTCTGTTCACAGTAGCATCATGGCCTAGTTTACACACATTCATCAAAGCTGCTGTTTAAAAGACTGTTTCCTTTCTGGTGTTACATGGCTAGTACACTGGGACTAAACCTTTTATAGGTGTTTTGGTGTGTGTATGACGTTGACTGTCCTGCTGATTAGAGTATAGATCATGACAGCTACAAAAGGGGGTTTAATTTGTGGGTTTTGCCTTGTGCATTTACTCACACAAGGCTGTTCTGCCAGTTATGTAAATGAGTGAATTAATTTACACTATGTTGGAATGAGGAAGTGGTTCTAGTCCTCAGAGCATCAGAGCAGCTGTGGTGTCCCACTATTCACACTACTACACAGCTTGGACTGGGCTGAGTGGGAGCCTGACCTTTGTAGTCGTGACATTTTGTCAGGTCTCGAGGAGGGAGAGAAGAGCCCTAGGTTTACTCCCTCAGATTACTGGAGTGGCTGTGTTAGATCACACTCCTGCGGAGTAGATTACTGGAGTGGCTGTGTTAGATCACACTCCTGCGGAGTAGATTACTGTACGTGTCGGAGAGACAGAGAGCAGCTTAAGTAGTTTACACACTATCTGATCCGTTCTGGTCTAGCCCTGAGTTGTGTCCAAAATGACACCCTATTCCCTATGTAGTGCAGTATAAAGGGAATAGGGTGCCATTTGGGATACAACCCTGGTCTTGTCCTGTTATGCTGTTCTGTTATCACTGTGACTTGGTGTAGGCACACAGGGTGCAGACACAATCATCGACCAATCTGTGAGGCTGATCTTTGAGCGATTGGTCTAATTCTTTTCCAGGCGGTTTGCTGCTGTATGGCTGCTGTGCTCATTCTCTGCTGCAAAGACCTGAAAGTCCACCAGCTTTTCTTTTTATTTAGGATGACATGGAAACCGAAACGACACACTAGCATGTGCTGTCTGTGTACTCTGACGTTGGATACAGCAGTTTAGCCCGGGCCTTCACAATGGATGCCTCTTAGTATGGAGCAGCTGTGTATTTTTGAACATGTTTTGGCACCTTATATTATTCATCTTGATGTAATCCTCTTTCTCCTGTTCTCTTTTCATTCTCACCAACAGCTAAAATTAGGAAATCACTTCTAATATTTTTTTTTGCCTGATTTACTGTCCATTGTTTAGACTGGAAACTTACTAAAGATTACATCACTAGTACAACCTACTGCTGTCACCATGGTGACCAAGAATCTCTCTCTCTCTCTCTCCCTCTCTCTGTTTCGTCATCCTGTCAAGATGCAGTCAGGAGAAAGGAAGTAATCACTGATCAGGATGTTAAGTGTAACAGAGATGAATGGTCAGGAGGTTAACACACAGAAAGAGAGGGGAGAAGGAGAGAAGGAGTGGTTGTAGTGAGAAGAAGTGAGCGGTACTGTAGAGTTAAATTGAAATGGGTATAATTTCTGTTACTGTAATAAGACTGAGCCTATATCTTCTATGTAGCCTGTTACTTCTAGTAATCCTTAAAACTGTATTCTTAGATGGTGGAGGAGGTACATTGTTATTATCAGGATAAAGGTAAGATGCAGACCGTGTTGAAGTAACAATATTTATTACAGCAACGGGGGCAAAGTTACAGGATGGTAATCCAGAGGGGGGCAAAGTTACAGGACGGTAATCCAGAGGGGGCAAAGTTACAGGACGGTAATCCAGAGGGGGCAAAGTTACAGGTCGGTAATCCAGAGGGGGGCAAAGTTACAGGACGGTAATCCAGAGGGGGGCAAAGTTACAGGACGGTAATCCAGAGGGGGGCAAAGTTATAGGACGGTAATCCAGAGGGGAGCAAAGTTACAGGTCGGTAATCCAGAGGGGGGCAAAGTTACAGGACGGTAATCCAGAGGGGGGCAAAATTACAGGACGGTAATCCAGAGGGGGGCAAAGTTACAGGACGGTAATCCAGAGGGGGACAAAGTTACAGGACGGTAATCCAGAGGGGGGCAAAGTTACAGGACGGTAATCCAGAGGGGGGCAAAGTTACAGGACGGTAATCCAGAGGGGGGCAAAGTTACAGGACGGTAATCCAGAGGGGGGCAAAGTTACAGGACGGTAATCCAGAGGGGGCAAAGTTACAGGACGGTAATCCAGAGGGGGCAAAGTTACAGGACGGTAATCCAGAGGGGGGCAAAGTTACAGGACGGTAATCCAGAGGGGGGCAAAGTTACAGGACGGTAATCCAGAGGGGGGCAAAGTTACAGGACGGTAATCCAGAGGGGGGCAAAGTTACAGGACGGTAATCCAGAGGGGGGCAAAGTTACAGGACGGTAATCCAGAGGGGGGCAAAGTTACAGGACGGTAATCCAGAGGGGGGCAAAGTTACAGGACGGTAATCCAGAGGGGGGCAAAGTTACAGGACGGTAATCCAGAGGGGGGCAAAGTTACAGGACGGTAATCCAGAGGGGGGCAAAGTTACAGGACGGTAATCCAGAGGGGGGCAAAGGTACAGGACGGTAATCCAGAGGGGGACAAAGGTACAGGACGGTAAATCCAGAAGGGGGCAAAATTACAGGTCGGTAATCCAAAGGGGGGCAAAATTACAGGTCGGTAATCCAAAGGGGGGCAAAATTACAGGACGGTAATCCAAAGGGGGGCAAAATTACAGGACGGTAATCCAGAGGGGGCAAAGGTACAGGACGGCAGGTAGGCTCAGGGTCAGGGGCAGGCTCAGGGTCAGGGGCAGGCTCAGGGTCAGGGTTAGGGGCAGGCAGGCTTAGGGTCAGGGGCAGGCAGGCTCAGGGGCAGGGTCAGGCTCAGTGTCAGGGGCAGGGTCAGGGGCAGGCAGGGTCAGGGGCAGGGTCGGGGGCAGGTTCAGGGTCAGGGGCAGGGGCAGGCTCAGGGGTAGGGGCAGGCTCAGGCTCAGGGGTAGGGGCAGGCTCAGGGTCAGGGGCAGGCTCAGGGTCAGGGTCAGGCTCAGGGTCAGGCTCAGGGTCAGGGTCAGGGTCAAGGGCAGGCAGGCTCAGGGTCAGGGGCAGGCAGGCTCAGGGTCAGGCAGAGTGGTCATGGTCAGGGGCAGGCAGGCTCAGGGTCAGGGGCAGGCAGAGTGGTCAGGGGCAGGCAGGCTCAGGGTCAGGGGCAGGCAGGCTCAGGGTCAGGGGCAGGCTCAGGGTCAGGGTCAAGGGCAGGCAGGCTCAGGGTCAGGGGCACGTAGGGTCAGGGGCAGGCAGGCTCAGGGTCAGGGGCAGGCAGGCTCAGGGTCAGGGGCAGGCAGAGTGGTCATGGTCAGGGGCAGGCAGGCTCAGGGTCAGGGGCAGGCAGAGTGGTCAGGCGGACCTGCTCAGGACAGGCAAGGGTCAAAACCAGCAGGATGAGAAAAGAGAGACTGGAAAAAAGCAGGAGCTGATACAAAAAATGCTGGTTGACTTGACAAACTGGAAACAGACAAACAGAGAACACCGGTATAAATACATAGGGGATAATGGGGGAAGATGGGTGACACCTGGTGGGGGGAGGAGACAATCACAAAGACAGGTGAAACAGATCAGGGTGTGACCGTTATATGCAACCCGACTGTATGTTTCCAATATACATTCTGCTCATTCTTAATGCAGCTACTCACACAGAGACATCTGGCGCCTGGGTGATTGTGGGAGCTAATCAAGAATCTGATTTGAAGATGGTTTCTAAATTCAAAAAGAGATTGTAAATGAAAGTGTTATTCTGCTAATAGAAACAATGACACTCTTATGCATACTAAACATTTCAAGTTAAAAAGTAGTTATTCTGTTTTTCTTCCAACCAGGAGATGATGATTGATTGAAGATGCACCACCACACTGTAAAACTGACTTTGGACTGCACAAGTTGTTTTTTTCATCTTCAAGGTTTTGTTGATGATTAGACTCCCCGTGTCCCTTGTTTTCTTATCTCTGCTCTCTCCTTTCTGCTGTCCTCTCACTGGCTTCTAGGAGTGCCCCAAATCCTATTTTTGAGGTCCCAAATGGCACCCACAGGGCTCTGGTCAAAAGTAGTGCACTATATAGAGAATAGGGTGCTATTTTGGATACCTCCCTGGAGTTTAGAATGCAGATATTCTGCTGTACTGCTGTACAGGACATCGTGTTAGCTCTCGTTGCCTCTGGCATACCTCAGGCTTACATAATGTGCCTATATTTCTGAATCTGCTGAGTCTTTGATAAGATCTTCTTACGTATGGTTTAAACAAACTCAAGCTAAATGTATACGTGTTCTTAGTATTGATTATGCAGTAGCATGGTTCAGCCAGTTTTAAGTGGCTAAAGTGGTGTGTATAATGGCTGGTATAATTACTCTAACAGTGACTGGCTGTGTGAGAGAGAGGCTGAAAGCTTCTAAGGCTGCGTTTAGACAGGCATCCCAATTCTGATGTTTTTTCCACACATTGTTCTTTTGACCAATCACATCAGATCTTTTTCAGAGCTGATCTGATTGGTCAAAATACCAATTAGTGAAAAAAAAGATCAGAATTGGGCTGCCTGTGTAAACGCAGCCTAAGTGGCTAATCTATGTCCATGTCAACATCCCAAATGCCACTCTATTCCCTATTTAGGGCACTACTTTTGACCAGAGCCTTTTGACCAGAGCACGAAATAGGGAATAGGGGGCCGCATCTATACCTCTCCTCTTCTCTGAGCACAATGTCTGCAGTTTACTAGGATGAGACAACTGTAATTAGTCTGCTGCTTGCTGTCTGTGCATGGAGGGGTGGAGTGAAGCATGGACAGGGGGGTGGAGAGGTAGGAGAGAGAGATTAGGTTCAACCGGGACTGCAGGGCTCTTTGTTTCTCCTCTTGTCTCTATATCATGGCCTACTAGTCTGCCAATACATTTGCAGTAAAAATGTTGAGGTTGTTTGCTCAACCCACAATGTAATGGAGAAGCTAGTTCTTGGTCAGAATCCTAGTTCTGTGGTGTAGATGAGAAAGTAAATAAACATGATTGATCTGGTCCTGTTTTTCCTAATACCTCAGACATTATCCTAAATTCAACTGCACACAGTCTGATCTGAAAATCAATTCCTCTCATTGATAAGGACGTTCTTGTCAAGATATTACATTCAACATGAATACTTTCCCTGGGCTCTGTACTCGAGTACCAGACAGGTATTACCACACTAAGCTCCCTAAGTAATTGATGCCTTTTATAACGGAACAACTACTACTGGATCTGAATTCTACTAAAATAAAATTAGGGGTAAATAAATGAAAGGAATATTAACTTTAGACAACGCAGAGTAGAGAGGACAATAGAGAGGAGGGGATGGAGAGGACAATAGAGAGGACAGGATGGGGAGAGGAGTGGATGGGGAGAGGAGAGGACAATAGAGAGGAGTGATGGGGAGAGGAGAGGATGAGGAGAGGATGGGGAGAGTAGGGATGGGGAGAGGAGGGATGAGGAGAGAAGAGGACAATAGAGAGGAGGGATGGGGAGAGGATGGAGAGAGGAGGGATGTGGAGAGGAGAGGATGTGGAGAGGAGAGGATGGGGAGAGGAGAGGACAATAGAGAGGAGGGATGTGGAGAGGATGAGGAGAGGACAATAGAGAGGAGGGATGAGGAGAGGATGGATGGGGAGAGGATGGATGGGGAGAGGATGGGGTGAGGAGGTATGTGGAGAGGATGGGGAGAGGGATGAGGAGAGGACAATAGAGAGGAGGGATGGGGAGAGAATTGGGAGAGGAGGGATGTGGAGAGGAGGGATGGGGAGAGGAGAGGATGAGGAGAGGACAATAGAGAGGACAGGATGGGGAGAGGAGTGGATGGGGAGAGGAGAGGACAATAGAGAGGAGGGATGGGGAGAGGAGAGGACAATAGAGAGGAGGGATGGGGAGAGAAGAGGATGAGGAGAGGACAATAGAGAGGACAGGATGGGGAGAGGAGTGGATGGGGAGAGGAGTGGATGGGGAGAGGAGAGGACAATAGAGAGGAGGGATGGGGAGAGGAGAGGACAATAGAGAGGAGGGATGGGGAGAGAAGAGGATGAGGAGAGGACAATAGAGAGGAGGGATGAGGAGAGGGTGGGGAGAGGAGGGATGGGGAGAGGAGAGGAGGGATAAGGAGAGTAGAGGACAATAGAGAGGAGGGATGGGGAGAGGAGGGATGTGGAGAGAAGAGGACAATAGAGAGGAGGGATGGGGAGAGGAGGGATGTGGAGAGGAGGGATGGGGAGAGGAGAGGATGAGGAGAGGACAATAGAGAGGAGGGATGGGGAGAGGAGAGGACAATAGAGAGGAGGGATGGGGAGAGAAGAGGATGAGGAGAGGACAATAGAGAGGATGGATGAGGAGAGGATGGGGAGAGGAGGGATGGGGAGAGGAGGGATGGGGAGAGGAGAGGAGGGATAAGGAGAGTAGAGGACAATAGAGAGGAGGGATGGGGAGAGAAGAGGATGTGGAGAGGAGAGGACAATAGAGAGGAGGGATGGGGAGAGGAGGGATGTGGAGAGGAGGGATGGGGAGAGGAGAGGATGAGGAGAGGACAATAGAGAGGAGGGATGGGGAGAGGAGAGGACAATAGAGAGGAGGGATGGGGAGAGAAGAGGATGAGGAGAGGACAATAGAGAGGATGGATGAGGAGAGGATGGGGAGAGGAGGGATGGGGAGAGGAGGGATGGGGAGAGGAGAGGAGGGATAAGGAGAGTAGAGGACAATAGAGAGGAGGGATGGGGAGAGAAGAGGATGAGGAGAGGACAATAGAGAGGAGGGATGGGGAGAGGAGGGATGGGGAGAGGAGAGGAGGGATAAGGAGAGGAGAGGACAATAGAGAGGAGGGATGGGGAGAGGATGGAGAGAGGAGGGATGGGGAGAGGAGGGATGTGGAGAGAAGAAGACAATAGAGAGGAGGGATGGGGAGAGGATGGGAAGAGGAGGGATGGGGAGAGGAGAGGATGGGAAGAGGAGGGATGAGGAGAGGATGGGGAGAGGAGTGATCGGGAGAGGATGAGGAGATGAGAGGACAATAGAGAGGAGGGATGGTGAGTGGATAGGGAGAGGAGAGGATGGGGAGATGAAAGGACAATAGAGAGGAGGGATGGGGAGAGGAGGGAGAGGAGAGGATGGGGAGTGGATAGGGAGAGGAGAGGACAATAGAGAGGAGGGATGGGAGGAGGGATGGGGAGTGGATAGGGAGAGGAGAGGATGGGGAGATGAAAGGACAATAGAGAGGAGGGATGGGGAGAGGAGGGAGAGGAGAGGATGGGGAGTGGATAGGGAGAGGAGAGGACAATAGAGAGGAGGGATGGGGAGTGGATAGGGAGAGGAGAGGATGGGGAGATGAAAGGACAATAGAGAGGAGGGATGGGGAGAGGAGGGAGAGGAGAGGATGGGGAGAGGAGAGGACAATAGAGAAGAGGGATGGGGAGAGTATGGGAGGAGAGGACGGGGAGAGTAGAGGACAATAGAGTGGAGGGATGGGGAGAGGAGGGATGGGGAGAGGAGGGATGGGGAGAGGAGAAGATGAGGAGAGGACAATAGAGAGGAGGGATGGAGAGAGGAGAGGACAATAGAGAGGAGGGATGGGGAGAGAAGAGGATGAGGAGAGGACAATAGAGAGGAGGGATGGGGAGAGGAGGGATGGGGAGAGGAGAGGAGGGATAAGGAGAGGAGAGGACAATAGAGAGGAGGGATGGGGAGAGGATGGAGAGAGGAGGGATGGGGAGAGGAGGGATGTGGAGAGAAGAAGACAATAGAGAGGAGGGATGGGGAGAGGATGGGAAGAGGAGGGATGGGGAGAGGAGAGGATGGGAAGAGGAGGGATGAGGAGAGGATGGGGAGAGGAGTGATCGGGAGAGGATGAGGAGATGAGAGGACAATAGAGAGGAGGGATGGTGAGTGGATAGGGAGATGAGAGGATGGGGAGATGAAAGGACAATAGAGAGGAGGGATGGGGAGAGGAGGGAGAGGAGAGAATGGGGAGTGGATAGGGAGAGGAGAGGACAATAGAGAGGAGGGATGGGGAGTGGATAGGGAGAGGAGAGGATGGGGAGATGAAAGGACAATAGAGAGGAGGGAGAGGAGAGGATGGGGAGTGGATAGGGAGAGGAGAGGACAATAGAGAGGAGGGATGGGGAGTGGATAGGGAGAGGAGAGGATGGGGAGATGAAAGGACAATAGAGAGGAGGGATGGGGAGAGGAGGGAGAGGAGAGGATGGGGAGTGGATAGGGAGAGGAGAGGACAATAGAGAGGAGGGATGGGGAGTGGATAGGGAGAGGAGAGGATGGGGAGATGAAAGGACAATAGAGAGGAGGGATGGGGAGAGGAGGGAGAGGAGAGGATGGGGAGAGGAGAGGACAATAGAGAAGAGGGATGGGGAGAGTATGGGAGGAGAGGACGGGGAGAGTAGAGGACAATAGAGTGGAGGGATGGGGAGAGGAGGGATGGGGAGAGGAGGGATGGGGAGAGGAGAAGATGAGAGGACAATAGAGAGGAGGGATGGAGAGAGGAGAGGACAATAGAGGGGGGGGTGGGGAGAGGAGAGGATGGGGAGAGGAGAGGATGGGGAGAGAAAAGGACAATAGAGAGGAGGGATGGGGAGAGGAGAGGATGGGGAGAGGAGAGGATGGGGAGAGGAGAGGATGGGGAGAGGGAGAGGATGGGGAGAGAAAAGGACAATAGAGAGGAGGGATGGGGAGAGGAGAGGATGGGGAGAGGAGAGGATGGGGAGAGGAGAGGATGGGAGAGGAGAGGATGGGAGAGGAGAGGATGGATGAGGCGAGGAAGGCAGAGGAGAGGATAGAGGAGAGGAGATGGGAGGCAGAGGAGGAGAGGAGACGAGAGAGAAGAGATGGAGGGAGAGAAGAAGGGAGGAAAGGAGAGGGGACGCAGAGGAGATGGTGGGGAAGGAATAGGAGAGGAAAGGAGAGAGGACCTGTGCAGTATGTTGAACCCAGGTTGTCTGTTCAGTGTACAACAGTGTGAACACGGTCTATATTTAGCAGGAGGTTGTTTCTGTAAACTCTTTATAGGAATCAGTTGTCTGAACAGCTTGGCCATCAGATTACTCATTACTTCCCCCCCTCTCTCTCTCACCCTCTTTCTCTCTCACCCTCTTTCACTCTCACCCTCTTTCTCTCTCACCCTCTTTCTCTCTCACCCTCTTTCTCTCTCACCCTCTTTCTCTCACCCTCTTTCTCTCACCCTCTTTCTTTCTCACGTTCTTTCACACTCTCTCTTTTGCTAGATCTGCTATTAGTTCTTTTTTTCTTTCTTTTTCTTCTGTTACCTCTGTTACCTGGAGAGTTTCTGACCCTATTTTATGCATGTCTGCCTCCATGCCCACCAATCAAGATGCAGCCTCTGTACAGTGTGTTCTCTGTATGTATCACATGCTACTAGAGTAGGCCAATTCATTTCCTGTTGAGCTTCAAGAATATAAATATTGATTGTTGGGTGATCGGTACAGTATGCTCCTTCCCCTCCACTTTCCAACCAACATTGGATTTTACATTACAACTCCAATACCCTCACAGTCACTTAGAGGAAAAAGCCTCCCGTCTTTTACTGAACTAGCAATCATGCCTGTTAATCTCATACCCCCTCTCTCTTGTCCCTTCCCCTCCATTCCTCCTCTCCCCTCCCTCTCCCTCCCCTCCCTCTCCTCTCCAGCTGGTGGGGGGTGAGTTTGATCTGGAACAGAACTTCATCATAGCGGCAGCGGAGAGCCTGGGCTGTGTAGTAGAGCTGTTGGAGCACTGTGATGTGACCTGCCAGGCTGAGGTGTGGTCCATGTTCACAGCCATCCTCAGGAAGAGTGTCCGTAACCTCCAGACCAGCACTGAGGTGGGCCTCATAGAGCAGCTGCTGCTGAAGATGAGCTCCGTTGACGACATGATCGCAGGTAAAGTAAAAATACGCAAGCAGGCACACACACACACACACACACACACACACACACACACACACACACACACACACACACACACACACACACACACACACACACACACACACACACACACACACACACACACACACACATACATACATAGTCCATAGAGCTTGTTCCGTGGCCAGTTGCCTGCAGTACAGTAAAGTACCCACTGCAGAGTTCTGGGTGGATGGATGTGGATTAAGTTAATATTTTAAGCATATTGAAATTCCTATGGCTTAAAGGAGAGGAAAGATTGAAAAGAGAAAATGTCATTAGTCACAGTGTGTTTTATAATGAGACTGAGTGGCAGTTTAGAGGCTTTTTTTTCAGAGGGTAAGCTAATAGCATGGAATTTTCTTTTTAATTATGTTGTGAATATCAGGGCATGTTTCTATTGTGGATTTTTTACAGTAAATAATGAAACCCTATCTGCCGGTGAAGTACCAACTCAACACTGTGTGTGTGTGTGTGTCTGTAGACCTGCTGGTGGATATGTTAGGAGTGCTGGCCAGCTACAGCATCACAGTGAAGGAGCTCAAATTGCTGTTCAGTATGCTGAGGGGAGACCGAGAACTCTGGGTAAGTTGTAGGATTAGAGGACTCCGGGTAAGTTGTAGGAGTAGAGGACTCTGGGTAAGTTGTAGGAGTAGAGAACTCTGGGTAAGTTGTAGGAGTAGAGAACTCTGGGTAAGTTGTAGGAGTAGAGGACTCTGGGTAAGTTGTAGGAGTAGAGGACTCCGGGTAAGTTGTAGGAGTAGAGGACTCTGGGTAAGTTGTAGGAGTAGAGGACTCTGGGTAAGTTGTAGGAGTAGAGAACTCTGGGTAAGTTGTAGGAGTAGAGAACTCTGGGTAAGTTGTAGGAGTAGAGAACTCTGGGTAAGTTGTAGGAGTAGAGAACTCTGGGTAAGTTGTAGGAGTAGAGAACTCTGGGTAAGTTGTAGGAGTAGAGAACTCTGGGTAAGTTGTAGGAGTAGAGAACTCTGGGTAAGTTGTAGGAGTAGAGAACTCTGGGTAAGTTGTAGGAGTAGAGGACTCTGGGTAAGTTGTAGGAGGAGAAGGAGAGGTTACAAGTTGGGGTTTAGATTCACCTGTTGTATTTGATGAACATGGCTCATATGTTCTCAATCTCTTCCTTACATCTCCTCTCTCTCTTCCCTGATCTATTCCCTCGTCTCGTCTCTCTTCCCTTTGTCCCTTCATGTCTCCTCTGTCTCCTCCCTCCATCTCTTTGCTCTCTTCTCCCTCCATCTTTCCTCCACCTCTCCTCCTTTTATCTCATCTCTCTCCCCTCCCTTCTTCTCCTCCCTCTATCTCTTCTCACTCTCTTCTCTCCATCTCTTTCCTCTCTCCTACAACCATCTCTCCTCCCCAGCCGAGGCACGCGGTGAAGCTGCTGTCTGTTCTGAACCAGATGCCTCAGAGACACGGTCCAGACACTTTCTTCAACTTCCCCGGACGCAGTGCTGCGGTAAGACTTTATTTACACTCTGGACTGGGCTGGTAAAATGGACATTCCCTCTTATTATGTTTTGTTTGTGTGAAGAACTGAAAATAGTTATAAATAAACTGTAGTTATCTGTCACTGTTCTATAATATGTTGAATATTTGTTACATTATTCCGTTTAGAGATGACTCTTCCTCTGACGTCTAGGATAAGTATCTCTCTCTCTCTCTCTCTCTTTCCTTTCTCACTCCAGGCCATAGCGCTGCCTCCCATTGCTAAGTGGCCTTACCAGAACGGCTTCACTCTCAACACCTGGTTCAGAATGGACCCTCTAAACAACATCAACGTAGACAAAGACAAACCATATCTCTACTGGTGAGTAGAACATATAAACCATATCTCTACTGGTGAGTAGAACATATAAACCATATCTCTACTGGTGAGTAGAACATATAAACCATATCTCTACTGGTGAGTAGAACATATAAACCATATCTCTACTGGTGAGTAGAACATATAAACCATATCTCTACTGGTGAGCAGAACATATAAACCATATCTCTACTGGTGAGTAGAACATATAAACCATATCTCTACTGGTGAGTAGAACATATAAACCATATCTCTACTGGTGAGTAGAACATATAAACCATATCTCTACTGGTGAGTAGAACATATAAACCATATCTCTACTGGTGAGTAGAACATATAAACCATATCTCTACTGGTGAGTAGAACATATAAACCATATCTCTACTGGTGAGTAGAACATATAAACCATATCTCTACTGGTGAGTAGAACATATAAACCATATCTCTACTGGTGAGTAGAACATATAAACCATATCTCTACTGGTGAGTAGAACATATAAACCATATCTCTACTGGTGAGTAGAACATATAAACCATATCTCTACTGGTGAGTAGAACATATAAACCATATCTCTACTGGTGAGCAGAACATATAAACCATATCTCTACTGGTGAGCAGAACATATAAACCATATCTCTACTGGTGAGCAGAACATATAAACCATATCTCTACTGGTGAGCAGAACATATAAACCATATCTCTACTGGTGAGTAGAACATATAAACCATATCTCTACTGGTGAGTAGAACATATAAACCATATCTCTACTGGTGAGTAGAACATATAAACCATATCTCTACTGGTGAGTAGAACATATAAACCATATCTCTACTGGTGAGTAGAACATATAAACCATATCTCTACTGGTGAGTAGAACATATAAACCATATCTCTACTGGTGAGTAGAACATATAAACCATATCTCTACTGGTGAGTAGAACATATAAACCATATCTCTACTGGTGAGTAGAACATATAAACCATATCTCTACTGGTGAGTAGAACATATA
The DNA here is from genome assembly GCF_023373465.1 of Oncorhynchus keta. Classification (NCBI taxonomy): domain Eukaryota; kingdom Metazoa; phylum Chordata; class Actinopteri; order Salmoniformes; family Salmonidae; genus Oncorhynchus; species Oncorhynchus keta. The sequence continues at coordinate 16,973,014 of NC_068438.1, read as the reverse complement.
AACCATATCTCTACTGGTGAGTAGAACATATAAACCATATCTCTACTGGTGAGTAGAACATATAAACCATATCTCTACTGGTGAGTAGTACATATAAACCATATCTCTACTGGTGAGTAGAACATATAAACCATATCTCTACTGGTGAGTAGAACATATAAACCATATCTCTACTGGTGAGTAGAACATATAAACCATATCTCTACTGGTGAGTAGAACATATAAACCATATCTCTACTGGTGAGTAGAACATATAAACCATATCTCTACTGGTGAGTAGAACATATAAACCATATCTCTACTGGTGAGTAGAACATATAAACCATATCTCTACTGGTGAGTAGAACATATAAACCATATCTCTACTGGTGAGTAGAACATATAAACCATATCTCTACTGGTGAGTAGAACATATGAACCATATCTCTACTGGTGAGTAGAACATATAAACCATATCTCTACTGGTGAGTAGAACATATAAACCATATCTCTACTGGTGAGTAGAACATATAAACCATATCTCTACTGGTGAGTAGAACATATAAACCATATCTCTACTGGTGAGCAGAACATATAAACCATATCTCTACTGGTGAGCAGAACATATAAACCATATCTCTACTGGTGAGCAGAACATATAAACCATATCTCTACTGGTGAGCAGAACATATAAACCATATCTCTACTGGTGAGCAGAACATATAAACCATATCTCTACTGGTGAGCAGAACATATAAACCATATCTCTACTGGTGAGCAGAACATATAAACCATATCTCTACTGGTGAGCAGAACATATAAACCATATCTCTACTGGTGAGCAGAACATATAAACCATATCTCTACTGGTGAGCAGAACATATAAACCATATCTCTACTGGTGAGCAGAACATATAAACCATATCTCTACTGGTGAGCAGAACATATAAACCATATCTCTACTGGTGAGCAGAACATATAAACCATATCTCTACTGGTGAGCAGAACATATAAACCATATCTCTACTGGTGAGCAGAACATATAAGCCATATCTCTACTGGTGAGTAGAACATATAAACCATATCTCTACTGGTGAGTAGAACATATAAACCATATCTCTACTGGTGAGTAGAACATATAAACCATATCTCTACTGGTGAGTAGAACATATAAACCATATCTCTACTGGTGAGTAGAACATATAAACCATATCTCTACTGGTGAGCAGAACATATAAACCATATCTCTACTGGTGAGCAGAACATATAAACCATATCTCTACTGGTGAGCAGAACATATAAACCATATCTCTACTGGTGAGTAGAACATATAAACCATATCTCTACTGGTGAGTAGAACATATAAACCACATCTCTACTGGTGAGCTTATAAACCATGTCTTTACTGATTAATACACATGAAGCACTGGTACATAAACACACTTGCAGATGATCAGTATCATTAGCAAAGCCAACCTGGTTGAAACCTCTGAGATCTAAGCTGTTGTCTTTTTAACCTGCACCCAAACACCTGGTGTACTGACCCACTGGACAAAAACAGGTTCAATCAACATTGTTTTCAAATCATTTCAACAAGAAAAAAATATGTGATGACATTTCCAATCAGTTTTTGTCAGGTTGTGCACAACTGGTGTAGAAGTCAGGTGCAGGAGAGCAGAGAGTTGTGATCAGGCGCACACTTTATTTGGCAGAAGCAAACAACAGACGGACGCAACTGCATCAAAAAAACTCCAGCCAAAGGCAAAAGTGAAAAGACAGTCACAATGATGCAAATGTTTAACAATTAAACACACCATGGGTTAAACACGGTACCCGGGGGAAAACCAGCCTGGCGCGTCACTCAAAACACGTAACAAAACAATCCCACACAAAGACATGGGGGGAACAGAGGAATATATATATGCAGTTGATTAGGGAATGTAAACCAGGTGGGCAGGGAGCAAGACAAAACAAATGGAACAATGAAAAGTGGAGCGGCGATGGCTAGAAGACCGGTGACGTCGGCCGCCGAACGCCGCCCGAACAAGGAGGGGAGCCGACTTCGGCAGAAGTTGTGACAGTTTTGTAACGTGGAAAACTGATCGGATTTACGAAGAATCATTAACATAGGGGAATTTCATATTTTTTCACCCAACTTTCAACCTTTTTTATTTTCATGTTCAAATCAAAACTAGACGTTGAACTGACGTCTGACCTGTGGGGAACCTGTAACTCTAGTGTTTAATGTCTGACCTCTGGGGAACCAGTAACTCTAGTGTTTGGCGTCTGACCTTTGGGGAACCAGTAACTCTAGTGTTTGGCGTCTGACCTGTGGGGAACCTGTAACTCTAGTGTTTGACGTCTGACTTGTGGGGAACCAGTAACTCTAGTGTTTAATGTCTGACCTCTGGGGAACCAGTAACTCTAGTGTTTGGCGTCTGACCTTTGGGGAACCAGTAACTCTAGTGTTTGGCGTCTGACCTGTGGGGAACCAGTAACTCTAGTGTTTGACGTCTGACCTGTGGGGAACCAGTAACTCTAGTGTTTGACGTCTGACCTGTGGGGAACCTGTAACTCTAGTGTTTGACGTCTGACTTGTGGGGAACCAGTAACTCTAGTGTTTGACGTCTGACTTGTGGGGAACCAGTAACTCTAGTGTTTGACGTCTGACTTGTGGGGAACCAGTAACTCTGGTGTTTGACGTCTGACTTGTGGGGAACCAGTAACTCTAGTGTTTGACGTCTGACTTGTGGGGAACCAGTAACTCTAGTGTTTGACGTCTGACTTGTGGGGAACCAGTAACTCTGGTGTTTGACGTCTGACCTGTGGGGAACCTGTAACTCTAGTGTTTGACGTCTGACTTGTGGGGAACCAGTAACTCTGGTGTTTAATGTCTGACCTGTGCGGAACCAGTAACTCTAGTGTTTAATGTCTGACCTCTGGGGAACCAGTAACTCTAGTGTTTGACGTCTGACTTGTGGGGAACCAGTAACTCTGGTGTTTGACGTCTGACTTGTGGGGAAACACTAACTCTAGTGTTTGACGTCTGACTTGTGGGGAACCAGTAACTCTGGTGTTTGACGTCTGACCTGTGGGGAACCTGTAACTCTAGTGTTTGACGTCTGACTTGTGGGGAACCAGTAACTCTGGTGTTTAATGTCTGACCTGTGGGGAACCAGTAACTCTAGTGTTTAATGTCTGACCTCTGGGGAACCAGTAACTCTAGTGTTTGACGTCTGACTTGTGGGGAACCAGTAACTCTAGTGTTTGACGTCTGACTTGTGGGGAACCAGTAACTCTAGTGTTTGACGTCTGACTTGTGGGGAACCAGTAACTCTAGTGTTTGACGTCTGACTTGTGGGGAACCAGTAACTCTAGTGTTTGACGTCTGACTTGTGGGGAACCAGTAACTCTAGTGTTTGACGTCTGACTTGTGGGGAACCAGTAACTCTAGTGTTTGACGTCTGACTTGTGGGGAACCAGTAACTCTGGTGTTTGACGTCTGACTTGTGGGGAACCAGTAACTCTGGTGTTTGACGTCTGACCTGTAGGGAACCTGTAACTCTAGTGTTTGACGTCTGACTTGTGGGGAACCCGTAACTCTGGTGTTTGACGTCTGACTTGTGGGGAACCCGTAACTCTGGTGTTTGACGTCTGACTTGTGGGGAACCAGTAACTCTAGTGTTTGACGTCTGACTTGTGGGGAACCAGTAACTCTAGTGTTTGACGTCTGACTTGTGGGGAACCAGTAACTCTAGTGTTTGACGTCTGACTTGTGGGGAACCAGTAACTCTAGTGTTTGACGTCTGACTTGTGGGGAACCAGTAACTCTAGTGTTTGACGTCTGACTTGTGGGGAACCAGTAACTCTGGTGTTTGACGCCTGACCTGTGGGGAACCTGTAACTCTAGTGTTTGACGCCTGACTTGTGGGGAACCAGTAACTCTGATGTTTGACGCCTGACTTGTGGGGAACCAGTAACTCTAGTGTTTGACGCCTGACTTGTGGGGAACCAGTAACTCTAGTGTTTGACGCCTGACTTGTGGGGAACCAGTAACTCTAGTGTTTAATGTCTGACCTCTGGGGAACCATTAACTCTAGTGTTTGACGCCTGACTTGTGGTGAACCAGTAACTCTGGTGTTTAATGTCTGACCTCTGGGGAACCTGTAACTCTAGTGTTTGACGTCTGACTTGTGGGGAACCAGTAACTCTGATGTTTGACGCCTGACTTGTGGGGAACCAGTAACTCTAGTGTTTGACGCCTGACCTGTGGGGAACCAGTAACTCTAGTGTTTGACGCCTGACCTGTGGGGAACCAGTAACTCTAGTGTTTAATGTCTGACCTCTGGGGAACCAGTAACTCTAGTGTTTGACGTCTGACTTGTGGGGAACCAGTAACTCTGGTGTTTAATGTCTGACCTGTGGGGAACCAGTAACTCTAGTGTTTGACGCCTGACTTGTGGGGATCAGTAACTCTAGTGTTTGACGCCTGACTTGTGGGGAACCAGTAACTCTAGTGTTTGACGTCTGACCTGTGGGGAACCAGTAACTCTGGTGTTTAATGTCTGACTTGTGGGGAACCAGTAACTCTAGTGTTTGACGTCTGACTTGTGGGGAACCAGTAACTCTAGTGTTTGACGTCTGACTTGTGGGGAACCAGTAACTCTGGTGTTTGACGCCTGACCTGTGGGGAACCTGTAACTCTAGTGTTTGACGTCTGACTTGTGGGGAACCAGTAACTCTGATGTTTGACGCCTGACTTGTGGGGAACCAGTAACTCTAGTGTTTGACGTCTGACCTGTGGGGAACCAGTAACTCTAGTGTTTGACGTCTGACCTGTGGGGAACCAGTAACTCTAGTGTTTAATGTCTGACCTCTGGGGAACCAGTAACTCTAGTGTTTGACGCTGACTTGTGGGGAACCAGTAACTCTGGTGTTTAATCTCTGACCTGTGGGGAACCAGTAACTCTAGTGTTTGACGTCCTGACTTGTGGGGAACCAGTAACTCTAGTGTTTGACGTCTGACTTGTGGGGAACCAGTAACTCTGGTGTTTAATGTCTGACCTGTGGGGAACCAGTAACTCTAGTGTTTGACGTCTGACTTGTGGGGAACCAGTAACTCTGGTGTTTAATGTCTGACCTGTGGGGAACCAGTAACTCTAGTGTTTGACATCTGACTTGTGGGGAACCAGTAACTCTAGTGTTTAATGTCTGACCTCTGGGGAACCAGTAACTCTAGTGTTTGACGTCTGACTTGTGAGGAACCAGTAACTCTAGTGTTTGACGTCTGACCTGTGGGGAACCAGTAACTCTAGTGTTTGACGTCTGACCTGTGGGGAACCAGTAACTCTGGTGTTTGACGTCTGACTTGTGGGGAACCAGTAACTCTAGTGTTTGACGTCTGACTTGTGGGGAACCAGTAACTCTGGTGTTTGACGTCTGACCTGTGGGGAACCTGTAACTCTAGTGTTTGACGTCTGACTTGTGGGGAACCAGTAACTCTGATGTTTGACGTCTGACTTGTGGGGAACCAGTAACTCTGATGTTTGACGTCTGACTTGTGGGGAACCAGTAACTCTAGTGTTTGACGTCTGACTTGTGGGGAACCAGTAACTCTAGTGTTTGACGTCTGACTTGTGGGGAACCAGTAACTCTAGTGTTTAATGTCTGACCTCTGGGGAACCATTAACTCTAGTGTTTGATGTCTGACTTGTGGTGAACCAGTAACTCTGGTGTTTAATGTCTGACCTCTGGGGAACCTGTAACTCTAGTGTTTGACGTCTGACTTGTGGGGAACCAGTAACTCTGATGTTTGACGTCTGACTTGTGGGGAACCAGTAACTCTAGTGTTTGACGCCTGACCTGTGGGGAACCAGTAACTCTAGTGTTTGACGTCTGACCTGTGGGGAACCAGTAACTCTAGTGTTTAATGTCTGACCTCTGGGGAACCAGTAACTCTAGTGTTTGACGTCTGACTTGTGGGGAACCAGTAACTCTGGTGTTTAATGTCTGACCTGTGGGGAACCAGTAACTCTAGTGTTTGACGTCTGACTTGTGGGGATCAGTAACTCTAGTGTTTGACGTCTGACTTGTGGGGAACCAGTAACTCTAGTGTTTGACGTCTGACCTGTGGGGAACCAGTAACTCTGGTGTTTAATGTCTGACTTGTGGGGAACCAGTAACTCTAGTGTTTGACGTCTGACTTGTGGGGAACCAGTAACTCTAGTGTTTGACGTCTGACTTGTGGGGAACCAGTAACTCTGGTGTTTGACGTCTGACCTGTGGGGAACCTGTAACTCTAGTGTTTGACGTCTGACTTGTGGGGAACCAGTAACTCTGATGTTTGACGTCTGACTTGTGGGGAACCAGTAACTCTAGTGTTTGACGTCTGACCTGTGGGGAACCAGTAACTCTAGTGTTTGACGTCTGACCTGTGGGGAACCAGTAACTCTAGTGTTTAATGTCTGACCTCTGGGGAACCAGTAACTCTAGTGTTTGACGTCTGACTTGTGGGGAACCAGTAACTCTGGTGTTTAATCTCTGACCTGTGGGGAACCAGTAACTCTAGTGTTTGACGTCTGACTTGTGGGGAACCAGTAACTCTAGTGTTTGACGTCTGACTTGTGGGGAACCAGTAACTCTGGTGTTTAATGTCTGACCTGTGGGGAACCAGTAACTCTAGTGTTTGACGTCTGACTTGTGGGGAACCAGTAACTCTGGTGTTTAATGTCTGACCTGTGGGGAACCAGTAACTCTAGTGTTTGACATCTGACTTGTGGGGAACCAGTAACTCTAGTGTTTAATGTCTGACCTCTGGGGAACCAGTAACTCTAGTGTTTGACGTCTGACCTGTGGGGAACCAGTAACTCTAGTGTTTGACGTCTGACCTGTGGGGAACCAGTAACTCTGGTGTTTGACGTCTGACTTGTGGGGAACCAGTAACTCTAGTGTTTGACGTCTGACTTGTGGGGAACCAGTAACTCTGGTGTTTGACGTCTGACCTGTGGGGAACCTGTAACTCTAGTGTTTGACGTCTGACTTGTGGGGAACCAGTAACTCTGATGTTTGACGTCTGACTTGTGGGGAACCAGTAACTCTAGTGTTTGACGTCTGACTTGTGGGGAACCAGTAACTCTAGTGTTTGACGTCTGACTTGTGGGGAACCAGTAACTCTAGTGTTTAATGTCTGACCTCTGGGGAACCTGTAACTCTAGTGTTTGACGTCTGACTTGTGGTGAACCAGTAACTCTGGTGTTTAATGTCTGACCTCTGGGGAACCTGTAACTCTAGTGTTTGACGTCTGACTTGTGGGGAACCAGTAACTCTGATGTTTGACGTCTCACTTGTGGGGAACCAGTAACTCTAGTGTTTGACGTCTGACCTGTGGGGAACCAGTAACTCTAGTGTTTGACGTCTGACCTGTGGGGAACCAGTAACTCTAGTGTTTAATGTCTGACCTCTGGGGAACCAGTAACTCTAGTGTTTGACGTCTGACTTGTGGGGAACCAGTAACTCTGGTGTTTAATGTCTGACCTGTGGGGAACCAGTAACTCTAGTGTTTGACGTCTGACTTGTGGGGAACCAGTAACTCTAGTGTTTGACGTCTGACTTGTGGGGAACCAGTAACTCTAGTGTTTGACGTCTGACTTGTGGGGAACCAGTAACTCTAGTGTTTAATGTCTGACCTCTGGGGAACCATTAACTCTAGTGTTTGACGTCTGACTTGTGGTGAACCAGTAACTCTGGTGTTTAATGTCTGACCTCTGGGGAACCTGTAACTCTAGTGTTTGACGTCTGACTTGTGGGGAACCAGTAACTCTGATGTTTGACGTCTGACTTGTGGGGAACCAGTAACTCTAGTGTTTGACGTCTGACCTGTGGGGAACCAGTAACTCTAGTGTTTGACGTCTGACCTGTGGGGAACCAGTAACTCTAGTGTTTAATGTCTGACCTCTGGGGAACCAGTAACTCTAGTGTTTGACGTCTGACTTGTGGGGAACCAGTAACTCTGGTGTTTAATGTCTGACCTGTGGGGAACCAGTAACTCTAGTGTTTGACGTCTGACTTGTGGGGATCAGTAACTCTAGTGTTTGACGTCTGACTTGTGGGGAACCAGTAACTCTAGTGTTTGACGTCTGACCTGTGGGGAACCAGTAACTCTGGTGTTTAATGTCTGACTTGTGGGGAACCAGTAACTCTAGTGTTTGACGTCTGACTTGTGGGGAACCAGTAACTCTAGTGTTTGACGTCTGACTTGTGGGGAACCAGTAACTCTGGTGTTTGACGTCTGACCTGTGGGGAACCTGTAACTCTAGTGTTTGACGTCTGACTTGTGGGGAACCAGTAACTCTGATGTTTGACGTCTGACTTGTGGGGAACCAGTAACTCTAGTGTTTGACGTCTGACCTGTGGGGAACCAGTAACTCTAGTGTTTGACGCCTGACCTGTGGGGAACCAGTAACTCTAGTGTTTAATGTCTGACCTCTGGGGAACCAGTAACTCTAGTGTTTGACGTCTGACTTGTGGGGAACCAGTAACTCTGGTGTTTAATCTCTGACCTGTGGGGAACCAGTAACTCTAGTGTTTGACGTCTGACTTGTGGGGAACCAGTAACTCTAGTGTTTGACGTCTGACTTGTGGGGAACCAGTAACTCTGGTGTTTAATGTCTGACCTGTGGGGAACCAGTAACTCTAGTGTTTGACGTCTGACTTGTGGGGAACCAGTAACTCTGGTGTTTAATGTCTGACCTGTGGGGAACCAGTAACTCTAGTGTTTGACATCTGACTTGTGGGGAACCAGTAACTCTAGTGTTTAATGTCTGACCTCTGGGGAACCAGTAACTCTAGTGTTTGACGTCTGACTTGTGAGGAACCAGTAACTCTAGTGTTTGACGTCTGACCTGTGGGGAACCAGTAACTCTAGTGTTTGACGTCTGACCTGTGGGGAACCAGTAACTCTGGTGTTTGACGTCTGACTTGTGGGGAACCAGTAACTCTAGTGTTTGACGTCTGACTTGTGGGGAACCAGTAACTCTGGTGTTTGACGTCTGACCTGTGGGGAACCTGTAACTCTAGTGTTTGACGTCTGACTTGTGGGGAACCAGTAACTCTGATGTTTGACGTCTGACTTGTGGGGAACCAGTAACTCTAGTGTTTGACGTCTGACTTGTGGGGAACCAGTAACTCTAGTGTTTGACGTCTGACTTGTGGGGAACCAGTAACTCTAGTGTTTAATGTCTGACCTCTGGGGAACCTGTAACTCTAGTGTTTGACGTCTGACTTGTGGTGAACCAGTAACTCTGGTGTTTAATGTCTGACCTCTGGGGAACCTGTAACTCTAGTGTTTGACGTCTGACTTGTGGGGAACCAGTAACTCTGATGTTTGACGTCTCACTTGTGGGGAACCAGTAACTCTAGTGTTTGACGTCTGACCTGTGGGGAACCAGTAACTCTAGTGTTTGACGTCTGACCTGTGGGGAACCAGTAACTCTAGTGTTTAATGTCTGACCTCTGGGGAACCAGTAACTCTAGTGTTTGACGTCTGACTTGTGGGGAACCAGTAACTCTGGTGTTTAATGTCTGACCTGTGGGGAACCAGTAACTCTAGTGTTTGACGTCTGACTTGTGGGGATCAGTAACTCTAGTGTTTGACGTCTGACTTGTGGGGAACCAGTAACTCTAGTGTTTGACGTCTGACCTGTGGGGAACCAGTAACTCTGGTGTTTAATGTCTGACTTGTGGGGAACCAGTAACTCTAGTGTTTGACGTCTGACTTGTGGGGAACCAGTAACTCTAGTGTTTGACGTCTGACTTGTGGGGAACCAGTAACTCTGGTGTTTGACGTCTGACCTGTGGGGAACCTGTAACTCTAGTGTTTGACGCCTGACTTGTGGGGAACCAGTAACTCTGATGTTTGACGCCTGACTTGTGGGGAACCAGTAACTCTAGTGTTTGACGTCTGACCTGTGGGGAACCAGTAACTCTAGTGTTTGACGTCTGACCTGTGGGGAACCAGTAACTCTAGTGTTTAATGTCTGACCTCTGGGGAACCAGTAACTCTAGTGTTTGACGTCTGACTTGTGGGGAACCAGTAACTCTGGTGTTTAATCTCTGACCTGTGGGGAACCAGTAACTCTAGTGTTTGACGCCTGACTTGTGGGGAACCAGTAACTCTAGTGTTTGACGCCTGACTTGTGGGGAACCAGTAACTCTGGTGTTTAATGTCTGACCTGTGGGGAACCAGTAACTCTAGTGTTTGACGTCTGACTTGTGGGGAACCAGTAACTCTGGTGTTTAATGTCTGACCTGTGGGGAACCAGTAACTCTAGTGTTTGACATCTGACTTGTGGGGAACCAGTAACTCTAGTGTTTAATGTCTGACCTCTGGGGAACCAGTAACTCTAGTGTTTGACGTCTGACTTGTGAGGAACCAGTAACTCTAGTGTTTGACGTCTGACCTGTGGGGAACCAGTAACTCTAATGTATGACCTCTGACCTTCCCTCTAAATCTGTAAGCAGATTGTTTTTCATTTCATTCACTTTACAAGGTTTCAAGTTCATAATCAGCTCTGTCTGAGGACTCATTCCTCCTGATGATGTAGTGCAGTATAATGTCTTTAGGAGGAACGAGTCCTGAGTAGAGTGATTAAAACCAGCCCAGGTCTGAACTGTGGAGACCGTTACACGATATAGTGTGTGTGTGTGTGTGTGTGTGTGTGTGTGTGTGTGTGTGTGTGTGTGTGTGTGTGTGTGTGTGTGTGTGTGTATATATACAGGCTGGGATCAGAAGCAGGCTGTAGAGGGAGGTACAGAGAAAGGGTATATGGGCTGTAAGGGGGAGGTACAACAGTAATGACTATTAATGTAGACTCTAATGTCTGGCCACCACAGCCCATGTCTGGTACAGGATTGTGGGTAATTAACAAAGAGATCAATAGCCTCAAGGGGAGAGTTTATCTACCACCACTCCAGATAGATAGGGAGAGGAGTCCCTAAAGAGGAGGAGAGGAGGGGAGTAGAGGACTGAGAGGAACATTGGGATGGGAGAGGAGGGAGGAGATGAAAAGGAGAGGAGAGGAGCGGGGAGGAACAGCCTGGGAGAATAAGAGAGGGAGTGGTGGAGAGAGGGCGAGGTAAAGAGAGGGATGCCAGAGTGGAAAGGGAATTAATTAGTCAGTTACTAATTAATAATAGTTACTATCATTGTCCTTCTGGTGTGGATAGTGTTTGTTTGACATAAACCTGATAGATACAAGATAATCATACCTCCAGTGAGAGAAAGGCATTATTTTTCCTGAGTATCTACAATGTGAAACATCAAGTCTAGGGAGACAATCTGAAATTAGAAATGTAATGTTCGCACCTCGTAATTTTTGATACTGTTTCTTTTGCAGCTTTCGCACCAGTAAAGGAATCGGCTACTCTGCACATTTCGTGGGCAACTGTCTGATCGTGACATCGCTGAAGTCTAAAGGCAAAGGCTTCCAGCACTGTGTCAAATATGACTTTCAACCTCGGAAGGTAAGAGGTGCTTTGGCAGACGTCACTGTGCTTGCCATTTCAAACCGATACCAGAACCCAGGACCTCTGCCTAGCAAACACACGCGGCTGCCCTGCTGAAACGTTCTTAGACACTTGTCCCAACGAAACGCTAGCAGTTCTGCCGTGCAAGTGGAGACTACAAGGGTGACCAGGTTTCATCTGTTACCCTGGTAGTGATCAGTGATCAATGGTCAGTGTGCTTACACCAGCCTACAAGTAACAGAGCTGATGATCAGTAGAGGGCTGATGCAGCAGTGTGCAGGTCCCATATGTGATTGATGGTGTGTTGTGTTGAGGTGCGGCTGATAGAATGGGATCATCAGTCTGCTGCTCTATAGGACTGTGTTGATCTTGTCAGAATGTTATGGATGTGGCCTGACCACCAGCCTGTTGCCATGTGAGTACTGTCAATAGTACTCTGTAGTTATATGTATTAAGCGTTTTAGGCTGTGTTTACACAGCCACCCTGTCCAAATCAGATTTTTTTCTCTGTATCCAATCTTTTCTTCTGACTGTCCACACTCAATGTGATCCGTATCAGATTTGCGCATTCACACTGATGTAGCCTCTGAAGTAGCACATAGAGGCAATGCTAATTTCCTGTTACTGTTCCTTTTAAATGTGTCACACTGCTTTTCTTTATCTTGGCCAGGTCGCAGTTGCAAATGAGAACTTGTTCTCAACTAGCCAACCTGGTTAAATAAAGGTGAAATAAAACATAGAAAATGTTGGGGTGGTGGTCATGGTTCAGCAAGTCTTGTGCAAAAATAACCGTTCAGAGCAAAATATTATCTGATCTGACACTGTCCAGACAGAGGTCGCATATGGAGGATCGTGTTTGTATCAAGATGAGATTCCATGTAGTTTTGTGCTTTTTACACATTGGGGAAAAGATCCGATAGGCACCAGATATGCAAATCATTGGCAAAAGACCTGAATTGGGCTGCCTGTGTCAACGCAGCCTCCAAGTAGGAGAGCTGATCCAAGATCAGTGCTGATCTAGAATACAGGTAATTTTATTCATTGTGATCTAAAAGCTTCATCAGTCCTAAATCAGCACTGAGATGCTTTATGCATACAGCCTCTGGCATATAACAGTGACAGCGACAGCATCTTTAATACAACGTTAGAAGATCTTTACAGCAAACCTAGTATACCTGTGGTTTGGGAAATGCATGTTGTATATGGAGTACTGCATTCTGCTGTGTTGGTTCAGTACATGTCATAATAGACCATATACAAGGTGAGCCGTTTGACTTTATTAACAGATCATCATGGACAGAAAATGCAGCGCAATTGTTAGGATAGACAAACATCTGTCATAACAAAACACTCCAAAACAAGCCTAGCCAGGAGCTGACAGTGCCTCCATTTTCTACAGACCAGGGAGAGAGAGAACATCATAACCTGTTCTGTTTAACACTCTCACAGGGACCTCCTCACAGGAACAGCTGTCTGTGCCTTGAGATGAGATGAGAGTGTAGAGAGGAATGGTAATGTAGCTTGGGATGTCTGACACCCTACCTGCCTCTGTCCCAGTAGAGATAACAGGCTGGTTCAAGGCTGCTCTCAGTCATTTAAAGCCTTCGGTTAAACAGCTGTCAGTAACAATGATGTGTCTGACATGGCACCCTATTCTGTACATAGTCCAACACTATGTAAGGAAATAGGTTCCCCTTCTTGTCCGCTCCTCTCTGCACCAGGTCAACGTTTCTAGTAGTGAAGTCATCCGTGGTCATTAAAGTAGAGGGCAGACTTAAAGATATCCTCAAATCAATGATCTGCTCTCCTGGTGGTTCAAAGTGATCTTAAAGAGGGTATTGCCTCTTAATCGTCAACTGGAGTAATCTGATCCACTCTGCCGTAGTCATGTTGATGATGTGTTTACATCCGGTTGATCTGCAACATAGTGAGGGTTTCAGCTGTAACTGCTTCTTCTAAAGCCCTTACATTGAGATGATCCGTGTACAGGTTAGATGTTCAAATGTATCAGAGAACCGCTTTGTGGATAACTCTATGGTCTGGAATACTGTGTTATCTATACCATGCAGTAGGTCTGTGTTACACTGTCATTGTCTCTGCAATATGTATGAGGTCAGAGCCACTGAATCACATGATCCTATTTGGTCTCTAGATGATCTGGGTGATTACAATGCAAACACAATAGGCTGTGTTAAAACCCCTGTTGTTATTATGTGTGGAGCTTGTATGGAGCTGAAAACTCACTCACTCACTCACTCACTCACTCACTCACTCACTCACTCACTCACTCACTCACTCACTCACTC